>NC_135497.1:99573521-99829230 GCF_052857255.1 Amblyomma americanum | reverse complement strand
AGGTGGACTTCCTTGGTGACTGGAAGCAGGCTTGGGGCGCTCCTCCTCCTCCTCCTCCTCCTCCTTCCTCCTCCTCCTCCTCCTCCTCCTCAGAGTGTGTAAACAATACCCCCTCAGTCGCATAACAAAGCGGACCACGCTCAAGATTGGAGCGGTGCACGGGGCTCTGGAGAGGCTACAGCCAGTCCTGCTGTTCCGCTCATTTTGCATCCTCAGCGACCCCAATCTGTCGAAGGCGAGAGGAACCCGGGCCCTCAAACCTCCCAACCTTGCGACTGCTAAATGTGCTAGAGAGCCCCATTGGCTGTACATGTGAAGAGCGGCGCGTCGCCTCCGCGAGATGCGCTTGGAAATACGATGCACCACTGGCGTGTTCATGTAAATGTGGATTATGCAAGCGGAATTCTTGTGTTGGTTCAATACAAGCGCTGGCTCTTTTGAGAGGTGGTGTGTAAGAGGCATGATGACCAAGCTCCCAGTATCCAGGTGTTCAGCATAGCGTCTAGCTTTCTGCACTAACTAAAATTATTAAACATTGAGTCGATGCAGAAATTCGGGAAGTGTTCGTACGTTGTAAGTGCTCCTTAGGATGTGGGGTTCGTTTTCTTGATTTCTGCCTTGTTTAGACCATGCTGCGTCCAAAAAATGGTTTTTCCTGTCTGTGATGACTTGTTTGGACGCTTTTGAAGTTGACCGGCTTTTCGACGCAGTTGCGCTCCCACTCGGTTCTGCATCGTCCCGAAGTTTTCAATTTGCTGTCATGGGCGATATTTCGTAGAGGTTCAGTGCTTCCACGTTATACTATGTCTTGAGGTTCGGCCGATGATTGCTATTTCTTCATCGGATGAATCCACATCTCGACACCTGCGGTGGGGCGCTCTTGAAAACTTTTTTTCCTTTTCGCACGAAAAGTGCATCCGCTAAATGTAGGAACTTCTTCGGGCGAAAAACGTTTGTTGTTACATATCGACTGCGGCAGAAGCGATATTTAGGCGACACAAGCAGTCGCAGGTAACTCAAATACGAGCGCGCTGCTTATTCCACAACAGGGCCTCCAGGTCCCCTGTGGTGCCATTTCGAATCATTATCATTTGCAAAATATTTTAATGCTTTTAACTGTGTGTTGTCCGAAGAAATTATTTTGAAGGAGGACCCGCCGCGGTGGCTCAGTGGTTAGGGCGCTCGGCTACTGATCCGGAGTTCCCGGGTTCGAACCCGACCGCGGCGGCTGCGTTTTTATGGAGGCAAAACGCCAAGGCCCCCGTGTGCTGTGCGATGTCAGTGCACCTTAAAGATCCCCAGGTGGTCGAAATTATTCCGGAGCCTTCCACTACGGCACCTCTCTGTTCCCTTCTTTCACTCCCTCCTTTATTCCTTCCCTTACGGCGCGGTTCAGGTGTCCAACGATATATGAGACAGATACTGCGCATTTCCTTTCCCCCAAAACCAATTATTATTGTTATTAAGGAGTAAGGTGAGGCTTTTTTGCACCATTCCACGCTATTAGAGAAAAAAGAAAATATTTTTCATTCTTCTGCACGTTGCAAGGAAAGAAGTGGCACCAGCGAATGCGACAGCAAAGCGTACGCAGTTTTTATATCCCTCTCCTACCTACTAGCATATGTCGGTCAGATGAGAGACCGCTAACATACGTTGGTGAATTGCTGAATGTCGGAACTACTGCAAAAACAGTAGACTTTCTTGCTGAGTTGAAGATTGGTCACCTCTAAATTTGGCGATTCCTGGAATCGCTGGGGCCGGAAAGGGTTGAGCGAGGTCAAAGCCGGCGTTGCTTTCTGCCTTCGAAAGACCCCATGTTTTGCGCACTCCAATGGAATCCGAGGTTGACCGCGTTTCGCAGGCCAGCTGTGGTCATGCAGTTGCACTTTGAATCAAACGCGTGTGTACTTACAAACATTCCGCCCTTTAACGCTGGTCACCGCTGTGGCACGGTCGGGGCGCCTGCCTGCCACTCGCGATAACACTTCTATTCTTGGTGGTATCGTTATCCGGCTGGGCAGATATCCCCGGCTTCTTATCGCGTCCTATCGTCGTGACTAGGTCTAGGGGGTATGTTCCGCGTTTCAGTTTCCACTTGTTCGGTAGAGCCCAGCCTCCCTTGGCATCGCGAAAGTCCGGCGGCATTGTTCGCGTTTCGGCGCTGCAGCCACCAAACACCACGCGCATTTTTCCTCGGTCCCCTCTTTTTTTTTTTTTTGTTCAGCGTACAGTTTCCCGAGGCTGGTTTCTCCGCTTCAGTCATGGGGACTGGATGCGGTAACCTAGTTTGTAATTACGTAACTTTTCACTATTGCTTTTCCCGTCGAAGCTGGGGGCTATTTCCGGGAAGTTGAAGCGGTACCGATGGAAGGAAGGTTTTGATTGGCGACGTTGAGGGGAGGGGGACAAGGCAGAATACGGCTGTAGTCGAATACAACCCGAGAACGTAGCGGCAAGTACCCTCAAAGGAGGCCCTCCAGCCGAGGACGTCTACCGATTATATATATATATATATATATATATATATATATATATATATATATATATATATATATATATATATATAATATATATATATATATATATATATATATATATCACCAAAAATTGAAGAAACATAACAGGATTTAATTCACGACGTTTCGGCTGGAGGACCAGCCTTTTTCGTGATTTTATATTATATTGACCAAATCAGCTGCCAGAAATCACTTTTGGTATATATATATATATATATATATATATATATATAGTTGATGCAACGTATGTGGGACGCAAGGGGGCTGCTTTCGGAAAGATGAACGCCGCAGTTTTGAGATTCATTGTAACAAGACGAGAAGGGGCTAGTTGGCGATTCATCACATCACGATCAGTAAATCGGTAGCGCTCGGTTGTCACAGTGGATACGGAGAGACTATACGAAAAACGGACATCAGGCAAAACGCTACTATCGACCGGCTTAATTTTGAACATGTAAACATTTATTGAAACCTGCAAAATAGAACGCGTTTGGAGCAGCCCTTTGTCTGCGGTCGTTTTGCGTGTGGTCTATTCGTATTCAGCGGGGCAACTAATCGCGGGATGCGTTGGCCACGAGACGAAGAAACAGCGTCCCGTTGTCGCGTCGAGCCCAGGTTGGACGGCGTCCCGAAACCAGCCGTGTGATCCAGGAGAAAGAAGCTGCCTTGAACTCGCGTTGCCACTCGCTGGCGGCGGCGCACGCAGGCTGGCGGGCCGCGCGAGCGTCCGTTTCTTGCCGCGGCGGTGTTCGCGCGGGCTCCTTTCGCTGCAGCATCCGCCGGAGCCGGCGGGCATGGAGGAAGCAATCTCGCCTGGTGAGATGGGAGCGCGCCGCTCCCTTTTGTGGGCCGGCCGCTGTGCCGCTTGGCTTACCGCCGCTGCTGCTGCTCCAAGCACCCTCCCTCCCCTCCCTGCTGGCCCGCTAACCTCCATTGCCGCTGAAGGAGAAAGCTTATCCGGTCTAGCGCTGGCTTCTCGCTCGCCGCCGGTGCGTATTTTTGCGCCGGCTTTATCGCGCGCCGCGGATGTGATCGGCTGATCTTGGGGCAGGCCGAAGAAAGTTGGGAAGCCGCGCAATTTGAGGAGCCCGCTTCACGGACCCTTCCGAGGCGTGCTTCACGGACCCTTCCGAGGCGTTCGCGGTATCCCACCGAGATCGGAGTGCTTGCACGCGTGCTCCGGGAGTCGCCTGTGAAGCGGCTCTCTCGTTCTCCTCTAGTTTCTTAATAGGCGCCTGCGCAGTACGCAGAGTCGCCCGCCTAGTTTGTCTTACGTAGAATTGGCGGAGATTATTTATTACGCGCTCGATATCGCGCCTGGACAGTACTGCTTGCGGAGGCCTTTGGCGTGAAGCGTATAACGGGATCTCCTGAAGGAAGCAGCGCGCTTTCCGCACCAACGCGACGGAAGAGAGACGGAAAAAAATGTACAGAGAAGGCTTTTGGCGGAAGTGTGCGTCGCGGACGAGCACGTCTCCTAGATACGGGATACGAATCGTGTGGCTTGGCGAGAGATAGCTCGTTTTTTGTGTGGAGATAACTGGAAAAGAAATGGGGAGCGGGGCTTAGCGAGAGCAGTCTCTTCCTCCTCCTCCTCCTCCTCTAGCCGCTTCTTTCTCTCAGTCGTCTGAGGGCTGAACTGAAACGCGATGTAAGATATCATATGCCTGGCTTAATCAGCGGCACACTAGCGTTGATACGGGGTAGTTAATGGTCTGTTCGACATCCTGACGTCGTGTAAAAAGGGAGTCTTCAGGCGGGGACACATGTCCGGCGAGCGCTCCGAATCCGGTCCGGCTCGCCGCGTCCGGCGACCGCCGGATGCATGAAACCGGTGCACCGCGTCCGGTGAAGGTCCGACGGCAGCCAACGCGAGCGCGGAGAGCGCCTGCGTCATGATGGCGTAGGGGTGCTCCTCTCGGAGCCGGACGGCCGGCCTGGCTGCCTGTCGCCGGTGCCTGAAAAATGCGCTCACGTTCATAGCACGCCCTGGGATGGAGGAATGTCAAAAATAGGTCATTTTGGCGATCGTTGGTTAATACCGAGGCTGGTGGAGGTGATAACTGCGGCACAAGCAGATTTCTTTCTGTAGTCGCTTTGCTCTTGCTGATCATCGGGCGTCTGCTAGCTCCTCTGCTGAAGGCGGCGCGGAAGTCTAGAATATCTTTATTTTATTGTGAGACTGCTCACAATAAAGCGGTTACGATAGTAACCCCTTTATAATGCAGCGATGGCCATTTCTGAAACGCCCTCAGCTGCGGCATCATGCGAAACTGGCTAGGCTTAGCGACGACCAGGGCTAGCTGCCAGGCAGCAAAGTTCGTCGCCCGCGGGTGGCGTCGTTGCTGAAAGCTCGGCTCATGACCAGGCCATGCTGCCGTTGCTATAACACGGCAGGCAGTCTTTGTAATATCCTTCTTTCCTGCCTCCATGACTGCGATACAAGCAAATTTCGTGCCGCAGCAGCTTTGCGGCGGCCGCTGCCCGCCGTGGCGGTGCGGCTCGCCTAGCGTTCGCTAGCTCCGCTGCTGAAACCGATCATATTTTAATTCTATTATGAGATAATGCTGTGGACAGCTAAATCGACGTCAAGAGTGAGCCTTTTATTATAGCTCAAGCGACTCCCGAAGCGCCGTCCGGTGCGGCTTTGATGCGAAACAGGCTGTAGGCCTAGCGACGACCAGGGCAGCCAGGCAGCAGCGCCGTTCGTTGGCCGACCGCCCCCGCGGGCGGCGCCTTTGCCGAAACCTCGCTACTTGCGCAGGCATGCTTTGTCGCTGCTCGAATACAGCGGTCTTTTTAATAGTAGGGCTGTTTTGTCTTTTCTGGGCGGACGTGAAGTACACCGACACACTGATGTGCTTGCAGTGGGCGGCAGTTCACAAGCAGCGACCGGAGCGGCGCGCCAGACATGCTGTCGGACTTGTGTCCTCTGCTTTCGGCACCCCTGTCCTCTTGAGGGGAAACCTGTCCTCCAACCCCCCCACCCCCCCTTTTTTTTCCGCTGAGCTCTTCGTAACAATCCGTGGGCTCTTAGCAGACGTTCTGATAGATGGAAAAGTAACTAATAGTAACTCCGTGGATGGTTGCTACTAGTTATTAAAAATAAAAAATGGCGCAGCATCTGTCTCACCCGCCGCGGTGGATCAGTGGTTAGGGCGCTCGACTACTGATCCGGAGTTCCCGGGTTCGAACCCGACCGCGGCGGATGCGTTTTTATGGAGGCAAAACGCTAAGACGCCCGTGTGCTGTGCGACGTCAGTGCACGTTAAAGATCGCCTAGGTGGTCGAAATTATTCCGGAGCCCTCCACTACGACAACTCTTTCTTCTTTCACTCCCTCCTTTATCCCTTCCCTTACTACGCGGTTCAGGTGTCCGTCGATATTTGAACCAGATACTGCGCCATTTCCTTTCCCCCCCAAAAACCAAACCTATCTGTCTCGCATCTCGGTGGACACCTGAACCGCGCCGTTAGGGAAGGGATGGGGAAGGGAAGGAGGGAGTGAGAATAGAAAGGAAGAAAGAGGTGCCGAAGTGGACGTCTCTGGAATAATTTCGACCACTTTGCGATGTTTAACGTGCACTGACATTGCACAACACACGGGCGCCTTTTGCGTTTCGCCTCCATCGAGACGCGGCCGCCGCTGTCGAGTTCGAACCCGGGTGCTCCGGCTCAGTAAAATGTTTTGTTTTGTTCACAGGTCTTCGTTGCAACCGAGTGCAGCGTCCAGGGACGTTCGTACTATCGAGGCTCAGTCCCAAAATATATCGAAAATCTCCTGTGTGCTGGGGTTTGAATAAGGATGGTTGGATAGATGGGTGGGTCCAGGCTTCCCCTTGGTACCGGGCCGGCGGCGAGCGTACAAACTCCCGAATTGACCATTTGCGGAAACCTGTAAGTTGTCTTCTCTGCAGGGCCTGTTTTCCATCCAAACGGTCTCGAATCCTGACGAAACTTCGAGCGAATGAAAACTCCGGATGGTCGCACTCTGAAAAGGAGGGAGACTGTCCTTTGTGGCAGTGCTGTGGGGGAGTGGGTTTTTCCTTGTGCTGGCTAGGGTTGCGGGGGGGGGGGGGGGGGGTGTAGGAAGTTGGGGAGATGGTGTTGGTCAGCAGAAAAGTTTAAGAATGTTCAGTATGAGGTAGCTCACTTCTGCTGGCACAGGAACAAAGGCCCATTTCCTTCTATTTCCTGCCTAGCCTCTACTGCAGTGCTACTGAAGTTGGACTACAATCCCTTTTTCTATACTGTACCATTGTACTCTTTGGACGGCTCTCTCGGAGCCATCTTGAAGTAAACTGGCGACATTCCTGAGTTTACTCAGGAGGGGGAACTTGACTCTTTTCGTTTCCACAAAGAATGCGAGAGTGTCGTCTGGGAACGAGACCTTTGGGTTGGAAAACAAGCCTTGCGGAGAAGCTGACTTACAGATTTCTGTAAATGGTCCACTAACCCGATTGTATGAACACGGTGTTATTTTTACGTAAAATTGCCTTCGACATTGTTCGGGGTGATATATATATATATATATATATATATATATATATATATATATATATATATATATATATATATATATATATATATATATATATATATATATATATATATATATATATATATCCGCGTGCAGCACGTGCTTAGCAAATATTGTTCACCTGTGTTGCGAGGCAGTTATAAACAGACGGAACGGGTTCGACTCCGAAGGCTGATGGCCGCCCGAAACCGTCAGCGTCCTCACTTTGGATAGGAGTATGGCTTGGACATTTCGGTCTAACCCGAAAAAAAACGATAAAAGTTCGCCGAATAATAATAATAATTGGTTTTTTGGGAAAAGGAAATTGCGCACTATCTGTCTCATATATCGTTGGACACCTGAACAGCGCCGTAAGGGAAGGGATAAGAGAGGGAGTGAATTCCGTTTTCGAAATTCGGTTTTAACCAAGAAAAGTCAGTATTCTTGGCATGCAAGGCATAGATAGCTGGCTGTTGAATGCGCGTTACTCAGTCAAAGCTGAAATTAAGTAAGCAGGAAGCCAGGGGCATGATGCGACGATGGTGGAGTTGGCTAAGCAACGCAGTTGTGCTCCGCTAGCTTACATGCCTATGACGACTGGGAAGCACCACATCCTCGCCGCCTGCTAGCTAAGCACTGTTTATTCTCCGTCATCACCTGCTTAGAGCAGCTAGTCTGACCTACATGCAGGACATTGACACGAATCCGTGCATGGGCGTCGCGAAAAAGTATTTTATGGCTACTGTGACATTTAGGCGGCAGTTCCATCGCTGTCATCAACACGCAGACCACGTCATGCCCGTGAACCCAACGCGATAACCCAACATTAACATGTCAGCCTCTAGTTCAAGTAAACTTATATATAATTGGTTTTTGGGGAAAGGAAATGACGCAGTATCTGTCTCATATCGTTGGACACCTGAACCGCGCCGTAAGGGAAGGGATAAAGGAGGGAGCGAAATAATAAAGGTGCCGTAGTGGAGGCGTTTTTCCTCCATAAAAACGCGGCGGCGCCCGTGTGCTGTGCGATGTCAGTGCACGTTAAAGATCCCCAGGTGGTCGGAATTTTTCCGGAGCCCTCCACTACGGCACCTATTCTTCCTTTCTTCTTTCACTGCCTCCTTTATCCCTTCCCTTCCGGCGCGGTTCAGGTGTCCAAAGATATATGAGACAGATACTGCGCCATTTCCTTTCCCCAAAAACCAATTATTATTATTATGCCGTAGTGGAGGGCTCCGGAATAATTTCGACCACCTGGGGATCTTTAACGTGCACTGACATCGCACAGCACACGGGCGCCTTAGCATTTTGCCTCCATAAAAACGCAGCCGCCGCAGTCGGGTTCGAAGCCGGGGCTCCGGATCGTCAAGTAAACTCAACTTGCATTTTTGTCTGCCGGCTATGTCATTTAATTTGCGTTACTTTCTTAATGGCGAGAGCAATTTCTTCTGAAAGCACAAGTGCAAGTAGTGCCAGTAGCCAGCTAATTACTGGTAAATAAATTGTTCGTGATGACAAAAACAGATAATTTCAACTGACTTTTCATCACACAGGCTTGCTGCATTAAATCACTAAAAAAAGTCAATACTTCATTCTTGAAAATAATATCTACCAAAAAAAAATTGAAACCATGATTCTGAAATAAAAACCGGAAGAATTCCGCCGAATTAAAAAAAAATCTAAGCCGAAAAGTGCAAACCCCTATAGATAAGAGGAGTGACCTAGTGCGTGCGCAGGGATACCATCTGCGCTGCTAAAGATAACTAAAGATAAGCATCGCTAAAACCGGCGAGGTTGCACCCGTGTACCCTGCCAAGCCCCGTTGATTGTCCGAACGACGAGATTGGTGCTTTTGTCCCCCAAAGTCTGAAGGTGTAGCGGGACATGCAGCCAGCGTTGGTGCGTGCACCGACCGTGACGGTACCGTAGAACCCTCGGAGAGGGTCCGTCTTTCGTAGAATTCGTCTTGGGAGCGAATTCTAGACGCTCGCTGCAGTTTCTACCTCGCGCGACACGAAGCTCGAGAAGGAATAAAAAAAGCAAAAACAGGCACCTGAGGCTGCTGGGGCGTAACTTGACACTGCAAGTCTTCAGTTGTGAAGAGAAAACCTATTGCGTGAAATTTCCGAACTGCGCGAAGCCTTGTATGGCAAAGTCACTCTCCAAATCCCGTTTGCCGCCCCCTCCCCCCCTCCTCCTCTCTCCCGCGAACTCCCGAATTTTGACGTTGACAGTTATGCGAGGTTGCCTGAGCTGGGCTGTTGCTTTACTTTAATAGTGGCGGTTTTTAGCAGCGGGTATGACATCACTTTGCGCGAGCTTGATGATTGGACAAAGAGTAAATATACTGCAAATTGGGTTCATAACTAGCGATACGTTTTGTCAGGTTTTTGTGTTAAGGCACATCCATTGTTCCGAATTAAGTTGTATCGATGCCTCGGTTATGTTCTCTGTCTCTCAACGTATTTTCCACCAACATTCGAGACATCTTTTGCTGATTTCCACTGGCACCTAATTTCGCTTGCAGTTTCATTTCAAATTCCAGGGCTTCAGGGAGTTGCAGTTTTCCATCCATATAATTTGTCTGGCGATGCTGAAATAAAATGATTCGGTGATTGGATTCGATTCGTCGGGTACGTTGGCATTCCGTTACAATTCGCAGAATCGTTTCTGGTCCATTTCCGCAAACTGAACTTGCCTCTGCTCAGGCGTCTTAAGTGCAGCGCGCTGTCCAGTTTGTCGTATAACTCCTTTCGAAAACTAAACATTTTTACAGATTTGCCTCTTTGGTTGGGTTCGAAGACACAA
The DNA here is from genome assembly GCF_052857255.1 of Amblyomma americanum. NCBI lineage: Eukaryota > Metazoa > Arthropoda > Arachnida > Ixodida > Ixodidae > Amblyomma > Amblyomma americanum. Next base: position 99,819,388 of record NC_135497.1, on the reverse strand, counting down.
ACTGCACATCCCCAACCAAAAAATTTCAATTTTAACCCAACGTTTCGAAGCCGACTCGGCTCCTTCATCAGGGGTGACTGAGGGCAGTAGCTAGCGTCTTTTAAGTGTGGAGTGGAGGAGGGGGTCAAAGGAACGACAGCTGTAATGTGGCTTCGAAACGTTGGGTTAAAATTAAAATGTTTGGTTGGAGGTGTGCAGTTTATTATAGGAACTCCTTTCGTGCTCTTTGTTTTCCGGCTCGGTAGACTTCTGGCGACTGCTTTGCTTTCGTCCTGTCCACCCGTTTCTTTTACCTTCCGTTCGATATTCTTAGAGCGGGTAACAACCGCCACCTGGGGAAAGACGGAGTGTAAACAGTGCCACAAGCTTCCTCGTCTCCCGGTCACGCTTTGAGCGCGCAGGTGACGGTTGTCTCATCTGGCCTGGCCGGAGCAGCAGCGCTGTTTGGGACTGCGCCCACCACCGGGACGGGATCATTTCCGGGGAGAACCGTTCTGGGCGGCGCGTGTGGCGGGTTGACGGCACGCGCGGCAATGGCGGCAGCAGGAAGCTCCGGGCTTGGCCCGGCGGGAAAAAACCGGCCGGGCCCTGGCCGCCGCCGCAGGCCTCTCCGACGAGGAAACTGCCGCCGGCGCAGCCTTCGCGCGGCGACCAGTTGATCCGGCCGCGCGCGCGGTGCTCCGCAGGAGGAGCGCGCCCTTCGTGGCGGCGGGGAGGCCGCGAGGCGTGGTCAAGGGCGCTTGTCGGGGATGATGCGTCTTGGCCCCTCGGCCGGGGAAAGTGAACTGGACGGACACGGCACCCTCCCGGCTGAGATAAACGGCTACGCGTGCGCGCGGGGGTGTCGCGTGTTGTCATTGTTGCGAGACCTGTTTCCACAGCACGCTCTGCTCGGTGGCGCTTCGGTGTGGCTGGCTTACTAATGGCCTCGTATTTGTTGAAATACTCGGAGGGAAGCAGAGCTCGCCGTCAGGGTACCGGATTGCTTGTGGGTCATTGTACGTGGAGGAAAGATATGGTAGGGCGTTCGTCAGTGCTGCCGCGTTTAGCGCCTGCCTCTTGACGCTTCTCGACCGACGGTCGCTCCAGTGAAGCAGTCGTTTCTTTTTTTTTTTTGCACTCCGTGATTTGCCTTGCGAAGGCCGTGTGCTGTGCGATGTCAGTGCACGTTAAAGATCCCCAGTAAAACACGTTTTTGGGCAAGTTGGTAACATTCTTGATTCATATTGCAGCGAAGAAGCACACACACACAGAGAAGGAACACGCAAAAAACAGCGTTCGTCCGTGTTTTTTGCGTGTTCCTTCTCTGTGTGTGTGTGCTTGTTCGCTGCAATATGAATCAAAAAAGATCCCCAGGTGGTCGAATTACTCCGGAGCCCTCCACTACGGCACCTCTTCTTTCACTCCCTTCCCTCACGGCACAGTTCGGATGTCCACCGAGTTATGTGAGACAGTTACTGCGTCATTTCCTTTCCCCAAAAAACCAGTTGAATTCAAGCAATGGCGTCGGTGTGCTCGCGATCGCACCGCGTCCGAGTACCGATACTCGGTGCTGACAGCTTTGGTCGGCATGCATGTGCGAGCATCAGGAATGCTGTCGGCCTTGGTGGCCGTTGCCCTCGAGCGCGCGGCGTCGCCTTCTGGGCGCTCATGGTGGCTTCGAGCAGGGAGTCCGCGCCGCTCCGTTTGGCGCGAAAGTCGGTCCTAGCCGCAGGCTCTCCCTGGTCACGTTGGAGGCGCAGGCCGCTCCTTGAATGAAGGCCCGTGGTGGAATCGGCGCGATCGGGCGCCATTCGCGCTATGCTCTCCCCTCGCGCATTCATTTCGTCTCTTTGCAGAGGAGGACCATAGGCTATTCGTGCGCTCGAAGAATGACGTGTTCGGAAATTCGAAAAAAGAAAAGGTAACCGGTGATCATACGTTGTGAAGCAGCAAATCTGCGTTTGCAGGATCAGTTTTACATGTTTCGTTATTACAACGAGCGCCTGCTATCGCGTCTTTGAGTTTGATTTCGCCGGCGTGTGCTTTTGGTGGGTGGGTGGAGCTTCTGGAGAGGGATGGACGAAGCCTTCGGACACGGCGTTTTCTTGGAATGAGTGTCATGCTGCTCACGCAGTCCATAGACAGCGCGTAACGAGGCTGCTGGTTGCCGTGCCGTCGCCTAGCCGACCGAGCTCGGCAGTGTCTTCGGCTCATGTGTGTGGTGTCTTTTACGGCTCTGTCGTGGCGCCAGTCGTCGGTCCCCGCGATCTAGAAAATGCCATAGCATTTATTGACGTCGCCTTGCAAGGCTCGCCTACTGCATCGCACCCAACGTCTTCCGAGGTTTCGCAACAAAAACCATCTCTGCTGCATTGTTTAACGGCGCGGACCAAGCCCTCATTTAATGCTGCCCTCGCGAAAATACGCCCAAGCGGGAACTTGAGCAGCTGCAGCGTGGCGGGAAATCGCCAGTCCTGGCCGATAACCGAGTGTGTTATCTTCGCCTGGTTCTCACCTATTACTGACGTCGTGGAACAAACAGCGTGAAACGAGCGCTTGGAAACCGCGCGTGCGCCACTCGTGAGCCCGGCGGCTCTGCGTGGTGCAACTTTGTTTTCGCGTCCTAACTGCGGCGATTCGCCCTGTCAGACCTGCCCTCCCCCCACCCCGTCCACGTAGGACGCTGCTTGCTGCTGCGGTTCGCCTCCGAATCCGCCGGGGATTTTCCTCCAAGGTCGCCCACCTTTGCGGGATAAATTTAGCGGAGCAGCTAGTCGGTGCCCGCCTAGGTCGGCGAGAGGACGACACCCGAGGAGCGTCGTGGACAGCGCGCGGAAGGGCTCGACGGGTGGATGTTCCGGGGCCCCGCGGCGAACAATGGCTGTCCGATAACAGATGCCCTCGCCTCCTGCGGTATCACCCCCCACCCAAAGCAGCGCGATTACACAGCACGCGGGCGCTCTTCTGTTCCTCGCCTGGATGCCTTCCAGCGCGTGCCATTCTATTGCCGCTCACGCGATGGTGGCTTGTGGCGGCGCCTTGTCGATACTGCGCCACTGGGCCGCGGTCGATGTGGCGCAGCTGCTGCTGCACCGCTCGCGGCTCACCTGGCGGCGGCCCGGGAAGCTAGCCGTCATCGCCGCGACAAAAAACGCGCCTGTTTTGACCTTTTCGGCTCGAACGCCGCCTCTCCGGGATGTTGATCGATTGCGGCGACGACTTCGGAGCGCCGAGTCTTCTCGGCGCTCCGCGCAAACGGATGTTTTTCAAAGGCCAACGCACAGCCCGTGACGAAGGCGCCTGTCCGTGGCTGACCGGACTTTTAATGGGATGAGGGCGACTCTGTCGGGTTTTTCCTCGAGCGTCTGGAATGCTTAACGCTGTCACCGGCGGTCAGCGCTCTCGCGCCTTTTGCGCAACGCGGCGACAACAGGCCCAGGTGCGCTGCCGCAACCACCGCCGGTGTGTGCTCGAAGACACGCCGGCCTCAGAGCCGCCCGGAGGATGTGACGTCGCCGTGCTTCCGTCGTTTGTTCCTCGTCTCCGGGGTGGGTGGGGGATGCGGGAAGGCGATCAGCGACCTCGCCGGCCTTCCTCCATTGACGCCCGCGCGAGGGAGGAGAAAGGCTTTCCGAGTGTCCACGATCACGTGGCTCCCGGCGGGGCGGTGATGGGGGCATTCCATCGATCCGCCATCCGCGGATCCGCCGCGCAGGTGGGGAGCCCCGCGTGTGTGTGTGTGTGTACTGGAGCGTCGCTGGGGCAACGGCGCCCGCGGCCGACGCGCCGAGCCCCGCGCACGCGGACTCGCTCCGCGGCCGCCCGCCGGCCATCAGCCCAGCCGCCCAGGTGAGCATCCTCCTGCGAATCCGTTTAGGAGGCGCCTTTCCGCCGCTCTCGCTTTTTCTGCGCCTGGCTTCCGTGTGCCCCTTGCGGGGTCCGAGCACAGTGCAGCGCCGCGAGAACGGCTGCCCGCTTCAGAAATGGTGTCGAGAAGCGCCCGCCGGCACTCGTCGACGTTGCGTGCCCGAGCCGCTCGCATCCGGCTCCGGACGCGCCTTGCCCCCCAGGCCGAGCGTTCTGCGGAAAACACGGGGGATGTTGTCCGGCGTGAGCCGTTTTTCCTCCTGCCGCTCTGCGTCCGCCCAGCGCGGCGGGGGATGCTGCTGCCGCGGCGGGTTCGTTCGGCGCGCCTTCGAGCACGCATCCGGCGGCCGGAAGCCCCGAGGCCCTCGGTCCCACGTCCCCGGTCGCGCCTAGGCTCGCGAGCTGCCTCCCGCGGTGGCGAGCGCAGTCTCTTTCGTGTGCATGTGACTGAGCTCTTGTCATCACGTGGACGCGAGATGGGACGCTACGGACGAGCGAGAACTCGCTCGCAGCCGCAGCCTGTCTAAAAGCGGGACTTGTTCGGGCAGTGTGCTGTGCCATTGAAAGGGAGGGGGAGGCGAACCGACGCGACAGCGTCGCGAGTACAAGAATGGCCGTGGCTTCCTATGGGGAAATATGAGGAATGACATCACCATCTCCCGTTTCCCAAATTGCTCGTCGTGACGTCACCTTTGGTGAGAAGCTATGTGTCGTTCTCTCCCGCGAGGCCTCACCGCCAGGGTTGTGTCGTGGTGGCCCGATAAAAAAGAAAGTGGCCTCTATTTCCTTCCTTTACCGGCTTCCACGGAATAAGAATATTTACTCGGAAATCTTATCGCGGAGATAGCCGCCGGGGGCCACTGCCACAGTTCTTGGCGCGCGCCTTATCGAGTCAGCAAACAGCAGCGTTCTCCGGGAGGAGCCAAGACAGTCTGGCTGTCCGCGTCGCCGGCTCCTTCGTGCGATGGACGTCCCTCGCAGGATCATCGCGCACTTATCTGATCTCCTTCCATAACCATTTGTGCCTAGTTAGTGTTGTGAATGCGTTCGTCACGTTACGTAACAAGCTGCGTCTGGGAACGTGTTTGAGAGCATCTTTTGTGTTGGAGAAGAATGACGTGCTGCACGTGGCGCGGGTGTGTTATTTGGTTTTCCGGCTTACTCAAAACTCTCTCCCCGCTTCTGAAAATTTTTTTTTTCTTTCCCGCCGATATCCCCTTCTCGAGTCAGGCGCACTCCGGGGTTTGCAGAAAGCTGCGTTACATGCTATTCTGTTGTTCAGCCATCATCGTGCTTACAAAGCGACACAGGAGGGACCGTCGTCTCACTCGTGTTGATGTCTGCGTTATAAAAGGCCGGCCACTTACTACTCGTCGTGCCTGGCGCCTTCTCGGGCGTAATTCGTCACCCTGTAATTCCTTAGCGTTGTTTCGCTGTCTGGCTGCGCCCCCTATGCTTTCTTGACTCTTCTGCACCGGTACTAATAATAATAATAATTGGTTTTTGGGGAAAGGAAATGGCGCAGTATCTGTCTCATGCATCGTTGGACACCTGAACCACGCCGTAAGGGAAGGGATAAAGGAGGGAGTGAAAGAAGAAAGGAAGGAAGAGGTGCCGTTGTGGAGGGCTCCGGAATAATTTCGACCACCTGGGGATCTTTAACGTGCACTGACATCGCACAGCACACGGGCGCCTTAGCGTTTTTTCCTCCATAAAAACGCAGCCGCCGCGGTCGGGTTCGAACCCGGGAACTCCGGATCAGTAGTCGAGCGCCCTAACCACTGAGCCACCGGCACCAAAGTCTGTTCGGAGGAAGGCTGCGAGGTTAACTTTTGAAGCACTTTTGTGCCGGGTGCTTGACGCTGTTGATGGGCCAGCGTGGGCGTTTGTTACTGTAGGAGCACAGGCAGGGGGATGTGACAGATTGGAGTTGATTTTCACCGCATATGTCTGAAGCATTCCTTTGTCAGTTTGAGTGCATCATGTTTTTAGCTACGCGCAACATAATCATGGTAATAGTACCAAAATGGTAGGCCAGCAGCAGCCCGTGTGGCCCTGGAGCTCATATGAGGTCTGACTACTTCACAGCTGTTTTTTTGTCAGAAATGGATGCGGCTAATTACCAATTTCCTTCCACGTGCACTTAACGAGACATTGTTGTGTAAGAAAAAAAAAGTGCTGCTTACCTTCCAAGCAAAGACTAGCAACAAAAGAAGAGGTGGAAAACGTCAAGTGTAATCACAGTATTGTGTCGACGATTCCCCGTACTTTATTTTTGTTCGCGGGTACACGAAGTAACATCTTGTCGTTTTCTTTTAGGCGTCAGTGGCTCATAGCAGCTAAATCAGCGTGCCGTAAAAGTGTCATCACACTGGGTAGCCTGTAAAGAATCGCAAGAGTCGTCCTTTACACCGCTAGCGGGCATGACGCAACAGTCTAACACTCACGCACACGTATCGGCAAGAAGGAACTGATCGATCCCAGTTCGTGGCCAAAATGAAAAATTAGAGATGAAGATAAAGCGTCGCAGAGAATTGAAGAGGGCCTTAGAGTCGCATTATTTGACGATGGAATATAACTGTGGCTGCTGCCTCAGATGCTCCTGACAGTGTGATAAGACCCAGTAACGAGAGGCAAGTTTTAGTTGTCTGCGAAGCTAGTGGCCGTCGCTTAGTTTGTATGTGATTTTTGCCCTCGGACAGGAGCGACCCGTATTTTCTTTCTTTGGTTTCTATTAAGGTTTCAGGTTCACCAACGCTGCACCCTTATCTTATCATCGTTGTTTTTCCTGAAAGCATTGTTCGCCAACGCTGTACTTCTGACATTACACGGAACTTTTCATCCCCTCCTGCCTTTCCGCACGAATCGATTACGAACCCCCGCCTCCTCAAATCTTCTTTACGAGTTACGGAAAATTGCCACATCACATGTATGTTTCTTGCAGCACTATGGAAGGTAGAGACATCCTTAGCCAACCAGGAGAGCGCATTAATTGTGTTCCTCCGCGCCGCATCTTCGGCGTGTCGTCTGCTTGCGGCGTTCGCGGATATGATTGGAAAAGGTTACAAATTAACGCTGCCTACGCATCATCAGCGTACTCACGCTTGCGTGCCGTACGCTAAACCCAAGCATTTGGCGGGGTGTTACGCCGTTTGTCACATCTAATTCAGCGTATGCAAACGGAGACTCAAGGATAAACTCAGCTTAGTGGTGGCGCCATCTAGTTGATAAAATAGGAACCATTTTTGTCAACAAACCGACTCCCTCGGTAGGCCTTGAAGCGGTAGAATCGCCCGTTTAAATTAAAAATAAAGCAAATTTATCGCGCATACCGTCGTGCGTTTTCTTATAGGCGAGATGAGACGGAGCGAAAGTCCGTTTAACGTACTGAAAACGGCAGTAACAACCACGAATCCAGTCTGAAGCGAGGGGTCCTTCGAAGGGCGCCACCATTTTGCAGCCGATATTTTAGCGTACGCAAGAACCACTCACGCTAAACACGGGAAATAGCTCGTGTAGTTCGAGCGTGCGGTATAAGGCTCGATTTGAAATGGCGTTTGGCACATGTACATACAGTTTTTGTCGAAAATATTACAGCCCAAGGGGTTCGCCTCCAAGCCTTGTAGCGGGGCCATTTAGCACATTTGACAGTCCTAAGCTCGGGAGGGTTGAGGACTTAAGTTCCTCCCAGCTTCGCGAGATTAGCGTCCCTGAATACGCAACAGGAGCCGCGCTGCAAGGCTCAGGAGCAGACCCCTTGGGCTGTATACTTTTGACAAGGACTGTACACTATGAAACGCTCAATTTTTTTTTTTTAGCGTACGCTGTCCCATATGCCCAGTTTATACTCGCACTTCGTTCTGCAGCGTCAGTGCGTCGCCTCTGCATGCACTCATCGCAGCTTTGGCAGTGCTGCAAGGAACTACTGAGAGCTGGGAAGGCACTTGGGGCCTTGTGCGGTGATTGTTCGCTGCATAGTTTCGGAGCAAGCTTGGTGTTATCCGCATCGCGTCGGAGCTTTTGCCTTGTTGGGTGTTGGACTACGAAACATTTCGTTTGGAATATTGCATTTGAAGCCCTTGAAGACGGTCGGGAATTCTCTTTTGTTTTTTTAGATGGGAAGGAGGAGCTTTAAATTGTTATCGCGAGACTATAATGTTCTCCGTCAGTGCTTTTTTCTGGAGCGTACTTATTTGGTCTAATCGCAACAGCTGGACACCAGTAACATCTGCGATCACTAGTAACGCCCTTGTTCCTGATTTTTTTTGTTGTTGTCTTCCTTGTGTTGTGGAAAAGGCCCAGTCGATTCAGGCAGTGAGCGGCAGAACGCCTCTCGAACGCGTCGCTCTTCGGGGCTGCTGCAACCTTGCGTTGCTATGGTGACTGCCGAATGCGCGTCGCTGTTGCCGCTATCTTGTGCGCGTCGTGTTTCGCGCGATTGCTTATAGAGAACAAGGAAAAGAAGAAAAAAAAAAGGCATACGTCGCTAAAACTGCGCATTTCACGAAACCCAACGCTACGTTTACTTCGTTTTTTTTAACCGCTACCATTTTGTAGTTGCACATATTTCTTTACCTCAGTCCTTTTGAACGCTCATTAATTGCTGGGATTAACTTATGACTGTGCTCATTTAATCTAGCAAGACTTACCGGTGATAATAATAATAATTGGTTTTTGGGGAAAGGAAATGGCGCAGTATCTGTCTCATATATCTTTGGACACCTGAACCGCGCCGAAGATATATGAGACAGATACTGCGCCATTTCCTTTCCCCAAAAACCAATTATTATTATTGCGATTCTCTATTTGCTTCGCGCTTATGTGTAGCGCGCTCGTGTTTTTACCAGACGCGGCGCTTTTAAGTCGGCAGCGTTCGTTATCGAGCGTTGGCGCGTGACCGACATCACTCCGACGTGGTGAAGCGCGAGCGGTTGCATCATCCCGACGGTACGCGTAATTATTCACGCGACGACGCCTCGAGAGCATTCCTGTCATTCAGCGGCACCGCAATGCCCGCTGCCAGACTACGCTTGCAGTCACGTGATGCACTCGCGGGCCGCCGACGTATGCAGCTGCCCGGTCGGAATTAATTGCGCGGCTCGCATCGCACCTCGTGAGCGATGGCTGGCGCGCTTACGACAGTTGAATAGTTGCGAGCTGGCCGGCTGCTTTTGCGCGAAGGCTGAAAGCTGGGCTAGTTGGTTTTACGTTATTAATTAGAAAGACGAGGGCCCGTTTCAAAGCGCTTGGCACTGACCGTCCTCCTCTTCTCTTGGGGGTGCTCATAAGTGGCAGGAAGAGTGGAAATGCCGAGAGAGGGCTTTGCCTCGTCGCTGTGACTGTGAAGGCCTCGTTTCCGGTCAGCTGTAAACAAGCGTTAATGGTAGGGGGAGCTCCCGGAGGGAATTCCCGAAAAATACGCGGGTTGCTGCCAGCCTTCTCTTCCGCGTCTCTCGTTTTGATCTGATAGCTATCGCGCGCGCCGCCTTTTTCCAGAGGTAGGTTAGCGCCTACTCTAAATGCGGACGGGTTTTCATGCGCATGTCCGTGGAACTGTGGCGGTTCCATTTAAGGCATCAATGAGAGGAAGTCTCCACTTGTAAGTTTCGGGCTTCATTCCAGCGCGCCAGCTTAGCTGAGCGTTTAAGCGATCTTCTGCCTTCTCTATCTCGCTGCTTAGCACATCTTAGCCCCCTCAGAAATAATAATAATAATTGGTTTTTGGGGGAAAGGAAATGGCGCAGTATCTGTCTCATATATCGTTGGACACCTGAACCGCGCCGTAAGGAAAGGGATGAAGGAGGGAGTGAAAGAAGAGTTGCCGTAGTGGAGGGCTCCGGAATAATTTCGGCCACCTAGGGGATCTTTAACGTGCACTGACATCGTGTCACAGCACAAGGGCGCCTTAGCGTTTTTCCTCCATAAAGACGCAGCCGCCGCGGTCGGGTTCGAACCCGGGAACTCCGGATCAGTAGTCGAGCGCCCTAACCACTGAGCCACCGCGGCGGGGCCCTCAGAAATATCTTGAGGCCGTATTTGTATAATGATTATTTTCCGCAGCGCTACTGCTGCGTTCGCCTTGTGACATTTAGCGCTGAGCAGGCAATGTAGATCAGGTAGGAAAAAAAAAGGATCATTGCAAAGTATGGCCCTCAACGTAATTTTCCTGCTTGCCGAAACGGGTAACAAAGAGTGAACGAAGAGTATTTGTCGCGATGCGCCGTTCGAGAAAAGCGCGCTCGGTGTGCCTGGGGGGGACCTCCCAGGCCCCATCCGCAGAAATGCGGCGTCCGGGGAAGCCGCCCATCTCGGCGAGGAGCGCGGCTCGGGACGGTCTTGGCGGCGGGGGGAGCCCGATCAATAGCAAGAAGGGAGCGCAGCCATGGTGACGGGAAGACAACACGGGAACACCCCCTCCCTCCGCCGGAACCGGACGGCCGGATCTCGGCCGATGCTGCTGGACTCCGCCATGCCGCCCGGCACATCGCCCGAACCCTGTGGGGAGAGGGCGGCCCGCTGATCCGCCCTTCCCCCCGCGATGCACGGCCACACTGTAGGGAAAGGCGCGCGCTTTCCTCATTTCTCTGCGGTCACGGACCGCGTGCGAGTCGGCCGCTCTCGGAGAAGAAAGAGATGCCGTTGACTAAAAAGCGCGGGTGGGCGACGCGCGGCGGGCCAGAAAGCGGCGGCATTTGTCGGGCGGCTGCGCGCGCGCTGACCTTGGTGGGGGGCCTGCCGTGCCCGCTCGGTCTGATGAGGGCCCGCCATCGATCCCGGCGGCGGAGGAGCGCTTTTCGGGGTCCATCCAGGCTCCCTCGGTCGCCAGGGCGTCCACCGGTATAACGGTGCGCGCACTTACTCAATTTCCCGTGCCCTCCCGCCCATTATCTGCGCACGTCGCGGGCCATCGACGGGGTGGCGCTGCAGGATGCTGCGCCCCCTAACACTACTCTGCGGTGCCTTTGGGGCCCAGTTTCTAATGAAACTGCGCCGTCGTCACGGGACTGCTTTAGGTGTACATGAAAGCGTTGTGCGCTGCGGTTGACGAAAAAAAAAAAACTTAATCAATCTCATGTGCGAATACATTCTGCTGCGGTGTTCACTGGGGGATTTTCAGGAGTTGATACATGATAGTTTGTACAGAGGTAGTCGTTTTGAATGACGTAAATGTGTCCTGCGAGGGCAAGTGGATGGGGAAAGGGGAATGTGAAGACGGAAACCTCCGCCCTCTCTGGATTTGAACTGCATAAGCGCCTGAATTGGTAACGATGGTTAGGCTTACTTATTCAATGTTTTTCTTCAATTCACTTTCTTACTGACACAGTGAGCAACGAACAGCGCTTACAGCCTTGTCCCAAACGCTGTTCGAAGCGGGAGAGTTGGGGCTGTATTTTTGGCCCGCGCGGGTGTACGCCAGCTGACGAAACGCGATACCTTGAGCGTGCGAATTTGGCGCTCTTTTATAACTGCTTGAAGGGGCTTCCTTTGAAGGAACTCTTTTGAAATAAAAGCTCTGACGGTGCTTCTGCTTCGCGGCACTGTTTCAGAGTCACCCGAAGCTTGAGCGCTTCGCCACAATGCGGAATGAACCGAAGGCTCGCGTATCGCGCTTTTATCTGCTAACGATTCTACAGTACATACCCGCCTCGTTCGAAGAACACTGCTCGTTATCAGTCCTAGTTGATCAGCAAACACTTGCCTATCGCTGCTCCTTGAGCCCCGTCCAAGGGATAGTAATAATGTCTTCATTCTCCATCACAAGGATGTGTGAGGCAGAGAGAAAAGGCTGGAATGTCGTTACCAAACAGGAGTAAGAGGCTTTCTTTCTTCTACCGGATTCTGTTGCCTTGATCCAAGTCACGCGAACTGGGCGGTCCACGGTTCGCGTACACATTGGTTCTGTGCAGTAAAGGAAGTGCGCGAACGATGGGATGTCGCGACTCTCGGCAGCTGCTTCGTATGGTCGTCTAGTGAAGTGTGATGTCGCGCTTGCGGTTCCGTTCATAGCTGGCAGTATTGCAGATTTTTTTTAGGCGCACGGTTGAGAGCGACTGTGCTTCATTGCAGCTGGAAGTGAGGAGGCGCCTAGTCTGAACGTTCTGCGTAATAGGATTAAGCGAGACTCGGGATTCCTGCTTAGCGCATCCTCTTCAATTTCCCTGGCCCGATGATGCGTCCTTATGCGATGTGTGTATGCAGCGGTTATCTGGTCTCGAGTTCGTCATCGAGGAGGGCAGCTTACGGCGCTTTTCATTGCGAGGGTGCCCCGATGCGTTGCTCGTTTTGTTTAATTTTCGTCGCTACCTGCGCGCTTGCTGACGCACGGGGGGGGCTGTTGTCGCTTCTCCGCCGCGCGGCATGGGCTCATCAACTGTCGCCGCGGATCCCCCGTGTCCGGAGAAGGCAGTCCGGTGGCCGTTTCGTCATCCGCCGGTTCCTCGTCGCGGGGCGCCATTCGTGCGCGGGGTGCGTCTGCCGCGCCCGCGAGTGTGCCTCGGAAAGCGCCGCCCCGACGTTGTGGCTATTCCCGTCTTTCCTCGTCGGCTGCGAGACCACCGACTGAACGTTCGCCTCGGGCGCGCGCTCCGTCTGCTGCTGCGCGCGCGCACTTTCCTCCGGCCTAGTGCCGGGCTGGATGCAACGTCCGTCATCGCACTGGCCTCCTCTAGCCCGCCCAAGTCTCTCTCTGTTTTTTTTTTAAATGCCAGTGCTGACTATCAGCCGGTCTTTAGTTCGTTCGGAGTTTATCCGGCGTTCAGGCGCGACCCAGAGCACTCTAGCACGTGGCGTACGTGCGGCCAGCACGTTTAACGTGCGGTACATGGAGTGTTAATTATTACTAAGTCACTCAAAGTACAAGGACTATTATAGTGGAAAATTCAAGCGATACTTAGGGTCCGTCGATGCACCCTGATCGCGCCTTCGTTGTCATGCACGGAAAGGCCAGCTCCAACCACTCAGTGTAGCCACTGTGTCGTCGCTCGAGTTTTCTGGGTGCCTAAAGCTGAATTACATGTCATTCCGCGTCGCGCCTAACGACCCACGAGCACTCGTCAACCTGGATCAACGTTGCAGGCTGTGCACTCCGGTCAAGAGCTGCTTTCACGGGGCACAGTCGCATGCGGGCGCGCGGCGCCCGTTTTCTGTGCGATGACGGTGCAGGCTAAAGATCCCCAGGTGGTCGAAATTGTACGGCACCCATTTCTCTGTTTCACTTCCACCTTCCTCCCTTGCCTTACGGCGAGGTTGTGGTGTCCACCGAGAAGTGAGCGGTTACTGCGCCATTTCCTTTCCTTCTTTGACGTCACGATCCTGCGAGTGGAATGTACCGTTCAATTTCTGCTCCAGGGCGGCGGACAAGACTCGGATGATTTTGAGCAACGGAATTTTGCAGAATTAATAACGCGAGATCCTGCGTGCATGCGCGCGTGCACGAGAAAGCGCTCGCTCTATCATTGCGTTCGTCAGATGCGGCCCGAGGTGCGGCGGCTCCGCTCTTCCGCCAGTTGTTGGCAATGGTTTGCCTGCCTTTGTGGCGCTAGTTTTACCTAATAATCGCGTCGCGCATGCAGCGCGGCGAGTGATGAACGAGCAGTCGATTGATCTGCACTTTCGACCAGCGCCCTCTGCGGCCCTTTCCCGCGCGGGAGGGAGGAGAGACCGCCTCGGGCAGCTGCTGCTGCATGCGGGTTTCGCGCCGCGAACGCCGCCGTCGGCCAACGGCGGGGCCACCGCGCGCTGTGTTTATCCGTTGCTACGGCAACGCGATGCCGAGGGCCGCTGGAGATGATACCTGCGCTCGAAACTCCCTACCCCCTCCCGAATTTCGATCCACGGGCCGCTTATCGTTGCGCGCGGTGCTCCCTGCATTTCTCTCCGTCATCGATGCCACCCTATGGTCGGCCGCCTCGGGCGGGAACTGTCCGCCTTTGCGCGCCCAGCCGGCGATGCGCAAGAGCCGCGTCCCATCGTCAAGCGTTGTGTAGACGCTCCATACAGGTGTCGGCATTGAGAGTGCTGCAGCCGAGATACAGCTATTGTACTAAATTACGTGCGTGCCTTCGCACTTTTGCGTTTCTCTTTCTTTGCGCCTGCCTTTACATGTCTTTGGGCCTTTAATTGCTACATGCAGTCGGATGCAGTGCTGTCAGTTATATTGGAAAGTCAAAATTCAGCAGCAAATGAGTAAGGTCAATGAGCATATATCCACCCGTGAAAACTGCTTCTTGGCCCCGGAGCACGACGAAGGGATCAGTAATGACTGCAGTCAGGCATCTTGGCACTTATGTATTTCAAATTGGTATTGCAACTCTGCTATGAAGGGATTACCCTTCACAAGATCATTTTCGAAAAAAAGGCAATCCAATTGTGGCTGAAATGTCATGTGTGGGCAAAAATTGTTGCGGCACATAATCTGGCTCACTTCACTTTTAATTCTTGATGAGAATTTTAGCAGGTGTCAGTTTCATGCTTTGGAGCTGTCACTTTTTTCTCTGTGAATGTTCTGATTTTTAAATATTTGAGTGTTACCTGGAGCTGCAGTTTGCCATCTGGATCAACAGTGTATGAATTCCCTACAGTACCATACTTCTATGTCATTCTGGAAACTATTCTTATTTGCCTTTGTTCTGTGTGTGTGCTCTTGTCATCTCTTAGTACAGGACCAGAAGAAAATGATGGAATATATGTGACATGTGCATATATATGCACCTGTATGCATACATTTCTGTGCTTTGTGATGGGAAGTTAGCATTTCTTAATTATACAAGCGAAGTATCAGTCGTATTAACCATTGCGTGTTCTCCTTGTCATGTTATCTGCAGTGCTTCAATGCCAACACATTGAGTATTTATACCTGCACAAGTATCTGCTGACACTTTAACACTGTCTCTTATTCATTTTAGTTATTTTTTCTTCTACAGTGCTAGTCTATGTGATTTGAGTGTGCACTCAAACACTTTTGCTATAAAGCTGTTGGTACTCAGTTTTTTTTCTTTTGTTTTGTTTTTGGTAAGGAATTATTTTTGCTTCCCTTTGGCACCTATGTGCTATGCTTTCATGTAGTACCGGCCATGTGTTTTAGGCTGCATTTTTTTTTATATAAGTTCACGAATGATATTCTTGACTCTTGCATCTGTCGCAGGCCTTTTCCAACAACGTGCCTGCTTGTCCAGACGCCACAGAGTGCCTTTCTGGTCTGTTGCGGACCGCCGATGCCTGGCGGCTGCTGAAATCCTCGATGCGACATGAATGGCGACCCAGGGAAGCTGTCTCCTGTGCACTCGATCAAAGATGATGGCGCAGGAGACACTGACAGAGGTACAGCCTTTTTCAGTCATGAATAACAACTCCTGCGTGCTGCACTTCTGTATGGACAACTGCAACAAGACTGTGAATATTACTAGAGTCAACATACAGGACATGTATACTGACTTTTATGTGCAGCTTTATTTACACTACAAAATTTTTCTCAAATTTGCAGCTTGTAAGGCTAGCACAAGGAATTTGTAGAACTATGTATCGTAACTCTGAGCCAAGAACTGAGCCACATTGGTTATGGCTCTAGGCTGCTGACTCAAAAGATGCGGATTCGATCCCGGCCCTGGCGGTCGCATTTCGATGGAGGTGAAATGCTAGAGGTCCGTGTGCTGTGCGATGTCATTGCAATTTAAAGAGCCCCAGATGGTTGAAATTTCTGGAGCACTTCACTATGGCACCCCTCATAGCCCAAGTCGCATTGAGACGTTAAACCCCATAAACCAAACCAAACCGAGCCAAGAACTATTCTCAAAATGTATCATTTAAATACATGCGTGAGGTAACATGTTTATCAGGCTCATCAGTGTTGTTTACTTTGCTTGTTCATTATTCACGTTTTGACGCAATAGTGTTAAAGGCCCCATTCACCAGAAAATACGGTGTCGGCATTGTGAGCAAAAATTGGCGGTGGTTTAGCTCTGGTTAAACCTGGAGTGATGTGATAGCTACAGCTGGCCGAGTGGAACTTTGGTCACGTGACCAACCACGTGACGAACCAAGTGATCAGCCATGGCGGCGCGCCACCGGCAGCTGCTCCGCACCACGTGACAGCGTGGCGGAAGGCTCGAAATGCTACCGTAATGTAGCTATTGCTTCAAAAAAATTCGGGCATGGCTTTGGCAGGTGGGCCACCTAGGTCATGTGACCTTGCAATGTCATCAAAACCTGCCCACCGGATAGTGGGAAAACTGCCCACCGTGGAAGGTGACGGTTGAATTAATGATTGGTCGCTCGAGAAGCGCAACCAAGGCCGCACAAGGCCCACCACCGGGAGCACCTGCCATCACAGGGCAGTGGCGCATCCTTTAACCGCTGCACCACTGCACCAGGAGTGTTGTGAGGACTCCCAGGGATCTATGAATGTAGAGAATGGCCTTCCACATATATGGGAATTAACCCATTATGCTATCGCGTCATACCCTTAAGGCAGAGCTTAAGTGTTTCCAACTTTTTTTGATCTGTGTGAAAGCCTGATGAAAGATACTTTGCTTCTGATTTTTGTGCTTTCATTCCTTGTTTGAAGGTCGTTCAAGTGACCAAATAATGGCCACCTTTGCTCTTTTCATGCAGAGTCGGGCACCGATGATCAGATTCACCTTGGACGTGCAACCACACCTCTAGCCAGACCTAACAGTGTGCCTTCAAAACTTGGCAGCAGTGGAACCGAATCTTCAACGAACGAAAGTCCTCATATTCAGCAAGATGGTGATCTCCAGAGAGATGCCATAACCGGTAGACGAAAACATTCTGTGGTAAGGGACTTGCTACTAACATGATGTATTGCAGCAGTATGCACCATCTGCCTACTTTCCAGTAAAAAAAAGTTATGTGTTGGACTCGTAGTGAAACTGCCTATATAGCAACATTATGGTTTAACTGAAAACTCTGGCGCTCAGCTGCTGGCCCGAAAGATGCGGGCTCGATATCGGCCGCGGCGGTCGCATTTCGATGCAGGTGAAATGCTAGAGGCCCATGTACTGTGCGATGTCAGTGCGCACTAAAGAACCCCAGATGGTTGAAATTATTCCAGAACCCTCCACTAAGGCGTCCCTAATAACCAGAGTCGCTTTGGGACGTTAAAACCCATAAACCTAAACCTAACTGAAAGCTCCGGAGTTGACTTCTAACCTGGACAGTCTACAAAGAGTAGCTGAAAGAGGAAAGCGTATTTGGTTTTTTAATGCGAAAGTATCATATGGCTCATTGGCGAAGAAACTCGATGTCCAGAAAAAGTGTTGTCCTGTAACCCAGGTGACCTGGCAAATTTCGTCCGAAGGTGCAGGGAACTGAACCCAGGACTTGCACATTGCGAGGCGAGCATGCAATTCATAGGCCCCAAAACCGCTTTTCTTCTTGGCGAACAAAGGTGAACCCAGTATATGCGTTGCCTTACGACTGTATGCTAATCAGTAGGTGTGTCATTAGAGAGGGAAGGGGGGTGGGAAGTTAAAAAAGATATAAAAAGAAAATAATTATAAAAATGCTTTCGCATTCACAGCACATAAGTAGTCTTAAGTGCCCTCCGTAACTTTTATAATGTACACCTGATGATGGCTACATTTGGTCTAGAATTTGAATGCTTGGCACCCAGATACAGGGCAAGGGAAAAGGAATAAGGCTGGCGGCTGCCGCTAAAACGGACACAACACCTGCCTGCTCCAGAAAGAAGGGAGAGAAAGGGTGCAGAAAATGAAACAGCAAAAGTAATTTAAGCCACAGCACCCGCATTTTGATCGAGGCAAGATGCAAAAAATGTCGTGTGCTGTCTCCGACGTTGGTGCACGTTAAAAGAACCCTAGGTGGTTAAAATTAATCCAGAGCCTTCCGCAGAACCTTCCTCCGTCATAGCTGGGGGTTAGACTTTTCAATTTTTGTTTTTTAAAAATACGGTTTTGGTCGTTTATTTCAGAATGTAGTTTTCGTTTTTTTTTTTCCTGTGAAGAATATTTTCCTCAGACGAATTACTGGTTTTTTTTTTTTTTCGGTGATATAAGGTGTTAATCTTAAGAGGTCAAAGGTCACCTAGAATTTCTCTTGACCTTTTTGTTAGCCCAATCATTCTGTTTACTATTAGTGCAGAAATGGTCATACCTAGGACTGTGCTTATAGGAAGAAATGCTATCACCATTGAAAAAGAAACAGGAGGAATCGTAAGACAAAAATGAAAGTGGAAATTGACTTCTAAAAGCTAAGTTGTCATGCTAAGGTTGGGTTTCTCCTCTGGGTGGAGCGAGAGGTTGGGCCTCATGGAGTCTGCATGTTGATGACAGTGATGGAACTGCCGCTTTAATTGTCGAAGCAGCTAGAACATGGCACTTTTTTATGGCACTTGTGCATGACTTCTTGTCAGTGCCCTTACGTGCTGTGGAGGAGCCTACTTAACTATGCAGCTACCCTTAGTGAGTGATGGCAGTTAACAAGGACAGCTTACGGCATGGTTTATTTGCAACTTATTTACAAATCCACCAAGGCGGTCGCTATCATACAAAGCAGTCAGGAACGTTAGGCCAGAGCTCGCTCCTCACAAAACCCTGTCAGCCTGACCGACCTGATAGCACAAAGTGTAGCAGTGCCTTGTTCTTCGGACCGGTGCCAGCACCAAGCTTGGCCATGTGCACTCTTTCTGTCGCTGCACCAAGAGCAAAGTCGAGTGCCTGCTTTTGGCACCAAAAAGCTACCTTATCAGTAGCACACTGGTGCCCACGAGGCTGCTTATTCGCGAGCATTGCGTGCAATTCATGAAACCATTTACATACAGTTACTGCACAAACCACACACCCAAAAGGACAGCAACAACTGAACGGGAGCCAACACGCAGCCAGGACTGCGCGCACTGCTCCGTTCTCACTCGCTTCTTTGCTGTCCGTCACTGGAATATCCGGTCCTCATTAAGTGGCGTACCGCTGAACTGCCACATTAGACACCCCTCTCCAAACCCAAGGAGTCCACGTGTCAGCTGCGTCTTGCAGGAAGGAAGCGACTTTCCAAGCTTTGACTTTTTGCGGTCAGCTAACCGCCATTCCTGCAGTTTACGGCATTTGTTTTCGAACCAACTCATTCAAATGGCGCCGGGTAGAGAGGGGAAGGCGGGAAAGGGGGCTGCATGACCAGCCCTAACAAAATAGCTCAAGAAAGCGCTGAGCTAACAGCATCCGGGTGTTGGCTGCTTTATGATCCTCTGCACAATGGCCCGCCAACTTGACTGCCAAACCTTCCAGTTTGCAGAGGCATGTAAAGTAGCAGGTTGATACCTCCAAACGTATATCTGCTCTACTTAATCTGTTAATTTTTTCCTTTGCATGAGTGTAACTCCCATCAATGGTGAGCTAGTTGTGGCATGTATAATAAAAGATACTGCCCTTTCGTTTAAATCGAATTTCGAAAACTGAATTCGGCGTACGTATATCGCTTTTTTTTTTTCGGTTCAAACCAAAAAATTCAGTCCCCACACATAGCTTATGTGCAGGCTTCAGGACGTTAAACAGTACATACCATCAGAAACCTGAATAATATCCTAGGCAACAGCTCTCACAACATGAAAAACACTCATGATACACCATTATGGGGCCAACTAACAAAACAAACTGCTGTTGCATTTTATTTGTTCAATTTGAATTATTGCTGCTGAGATCACTGTATTATTTCTTGAAAAATGCAACAGCATTTATGGGATCATCGTAGGGCTCATAAATGGCACAGGGCTCTTTTATTCTACCAGTTATGAAACTGGATCAGAATCCAAATACAAAATCCGGGCATGTCCTGCGACCATTTTCTGGAAGGTGAGCAGACCAATGTGCACCGCCTGAGCTGCGCAATCGGCTATACATGGCATCCTGAATCATGTCGTGAGCAGCTGTGGGCAGTTCATTTGAATGCCGCAAGTGGCATGACAATTAGCCAGCTTCTGAATTTATGCTGATCAGAGCACTGGACTTCAAAATGTAGGCGTAATCAAAATGGTGTAATCAAAGTGACACGAGGATTGTGTGCTACAGCTCGCTTATACTCCGTTTTATACATCAGGTGCAACACTGTGAAAGATAGAGAAATAGTCCAAATGAAAGAAACATTACAAAGGGCACTTGCTGTGAATGTGGAAGCATGCATGCAGGGTGTTTGGCTGTGGCAGCGGCGTACTGCTCTAATGCAATGACCAGTGAAGCTGACCTGTTTGCACTGCCCAAATGGAAGTTGATGAAGATGATGATACTAAAGCCCAGCTTGAGAGACTGGCAGTTTAGCGAGTGTGGTGTGGTGCTACAGAGATGGCGTAGTACTCTAATGAAGTGGCCAGCAAAGCTGATCTGTTCACGTTGGCCTGGGTTCGGAACCCACTTTAGAAGAAATTTTTTTTTTACTTTGTTTCCTGATGATGTAGGCACGGCCAATGATGTCTTGAGGTTACGTGGGAGTTTCGGTCAGTTTCTTGTGGACGGTCTTTGAACGGCAGATTTTCTGGCTAATGAGCCATATAGGGCTTTTGAGTTAATAAGGCGGGCGTATTACTCTGCTCTTGTTTTGTGGCCGAGTGGTCTAAGCCACGAGAAAGCGACAGCGTGTCGTCAGAAGTAAGAGTACATTTAATCAGGCCCATGGCAAGTGTATTATGTAATATGCCTGAGGGCAAAGCATTTACTATTTTTCGCTCAGCACAAGGAACGCACTACTTTTTGATTGCAGATGCAGGCAGGGCAAACAAGAGTGCTTGCTTGGACAGCATTGCACCTGATGCATGAAACGGAGTACATATAGAGACGATTTTTGCAGCCATTACTGTGAGGTGGCTGCGGCAGCATTCCGCTGCCTCTGCTTTGTCTTCACACCTCACAGGGGAATGTGGATGAGACGTGAGCCACATCACACGATTCAAGTCTCGATGCTATGTTCCGCTTGGAGCACTAGAAACAATGCATGGCAGATAACGCATGCGTAGTGCCAAGGTCTGGCAATCTGACCATGCCAGATATTGGTGCCACGCTTGCAGCAGGCACTGAGTGCGTCTGCTCACTGAAATAGGGCTGTAGCCAAGTTTGCTACTTACTGCCTGTACTACTCTTCCCAGCCATACCTTAACGTGGCAGATAAAGTTTTCTGGCAGGTGCATATTTTTGAATCACTCAAATTTTAACATTTTTATTTCTCAGCTTAACTAGCGAACTTAGTAATCGTAGTGGTTTGCAAAGTAACCCCAATGTTGTTTTCTTTTTTTTTTTTTCATTAGAGTATTCTATAACAGCAAGCCTTAGTAGACCTATTCGTTTGATGCCCACTAAGTTTGGAAGCTATTTTGAGGAGCTGTACGGGGTGTTTCACCTAAGACTTTCCACAGTTTTTAAAAATAGGCTTTTTGAGTTAAAAGAGCACTTTTTTGGCATAGCAGCGGTGTTGTGCATCAGAATACAGCTAAGACGTGCTAACTAGTGGGTTCGTTAACTAATATTGAATACAGTGAACTCTCACTTGAGTGAACTTCAAGGGACCGAAGGAAATCATTCACTTAATTGAAAGTTCACTAATCTAAATATTCACTAGACCAACATAAGACATGGCATACAGAGTCAAAAGTTTGAGGTGCAATTCGTGGAGCATAAGACATGGCATCCATAGTGTTAAATAAATATGTGTGAAATGGAATTTATACATATCAACAAGTACAAGGTGCATAACAGTTATAATGCTGCCTTTCTCACTTTGCAAAAAAATCTGTAATCTTCTTCTGCACTCGTGCTTTTAAAGCACAGGAAGTAACAAAACTATCCAAAGAGTCACTGTTTTTGTACACTTCTTCTGGCACGGCTTGCTGTTGAGACACAAAGTCTCTCAACTTTCCAATGTACCCTACAACCTCAGCTTGAAACTGGCTCTGCAGTTGCCTCTTCTTTGCCGCACTCTTCTTCAGGACGAACACTGGAAACAATCTCCAGATCTGTCTGTTCAGCACAGGTAATTAGTGCACTGTCACACTGTGCGTAGTCTTCAAACGAAGTATTGCTATCGACCTTCAGCTGATGACAGATCTCTGTCCACATCGCGGAGTCTATCGTCTCGTCGCGCTCTTCCTCAGGCTCGCATTCATTGCTCAGGGGGGAGAGGCCAGATTTCTGCCAGCAGTTTCTAATGGTAGCCGGAGCTACTGACCACCAGGACCCTGTCACCATCTCGGCCACCTGCCTGATCGGCCGCCTGTCTGAATTTGATGGGGGCATTGCTGCCAACCCTCAGTTTGATCAAAATTCGCCGAACCAGCCGCCATCGGTACTCCACCTTCAAGTTTTGAATGATGCCCAGTTCGAGCGGTTGAAGCACAGCTGTGCAGTTAGGCGGGAGGTATTCGACACACACATTGCTCAAATGGACATTAACATGGTGGGCTGAGCAATTGTCTACTATCAGAAGAATGTTTCTCTTTGCCTTCCCCATTTCTTCGTTCAGGCTCAGGAGCCATTCGCCGAATATATTCCTGGTCATCCATGCCTTTTGGTTGCTTTTATAGGTACATGGCAGTGAAGGGAGATATTTAAAGCATCGTGGTTTCGCGTATTTGCCTATCACTATCGGCTTGAGCTTGTGGGTGCCACTGGTGTTGCAGCACAAGAGCACAGTAACTCTAATCTTTGACTGCTTCCCGCCTTTGCAACTGTCATCCTTGAAAGCCATTGTCTTGTTTGGAAGAGTGTGATAAAACATACTAGTCTCATCCATGTTGTAAATGTCGTCGGGTATATCTGATAATGATATCGAATAGTTTTTTATCCCTCCAGGTTCTCGCTGCCTCTTGGTCGGCATCCTTGCTTTCGCCGCAAATCGTTTTCCATGCGATCCCATGCCTATCCTGAAATCGTGTAAGCCATCCACTGCTTGCTTCGAAGCCGCGGACGTCCAGAAGCAGAGCAAATTCCTTCGCTTTGCCTGTATCATCGGGCCGGACACTGGGCTGTTTTGGGATCGTAGGTCGCGAAGCCATACCGCAACGGCATCGTCCACTGCTTTGAAGTACTCCGTGCACAGTAGTTTCCTGGCGGGATTCATCGAAGTTTCTCCTTCAAGCTTCGATTTTTGTTTCACTATCGTTGACAATGTCGACGGTGCAATTCCGTAGTCCTTTGCAGCGTCCACTTGCCTTTGACCGTTGTCCAAGCACTGAAGGATTTCCAGCTTGTCCGAAAGAGACAACTGCTTCCGTTTCATCGCACTCATCTCGAAAGTAGGCACGCGAATTGCCGTTGTTACTTAAAACTGGAAGGCTGGACGAAGCCGATGAAAAACACACACCACGTGGGTCATTTGTGTGGACATGCGGAACCGACGAGACTGGAAAGAAAGAGACGATGACCATGCCATGACTAGCCGGTCAGAAAAAAAACACACACCACGTGGTTTGTGGTGTGACAGATCGCCACTTTGCTCTGGCGGCGCTGTAAGCGCCAGCAATGTTACTTTGTTCATAGCCTCCGAGATCACACGCGCACTCGTTATCACGCGCACTCGTTTCGTGCGGGTGATCTCGGAGGCCATGCCTCATTGCCGTTCGTCTTCCGTTGCCGTTCGTCGCTGTAGCGCCAGTGACGTTACACTGCCACTGGAGCGGCGGTTTGGTGAGGGCGGGCATCGGTTGGGCCTGCAGTGCAGGGCGCAAAACGCAAAACTTCGTTGAACTGATCGGAAAACTAAGCCTGGGTCCTCTGAGTGACTTTGTTAAACTGAAATACTGACTGTTCCGAAATTCGTTTAAGCGATACATTTTTGCATAGAATCTATAAGAAAACTGCCGGGGATTTTTAAAAAGTTCGTTATTCTGAAATATTCGATAAACAGACGTTTGTACAACTGAGAGTTTACTGTAGTTAGCTTTTAACTATTACTGTTAGGCTCCTTAATTATTTAGCTGCGTGTAGCCCACCGCAAGTAATATCCATATCAGTTTCTAGAATTTCAAAAATGCGGTTACCCTCGACGCTGTGGCCTAACAAATTTTGGCTACATCGTGCCTGCGCTTTCGAGACGCTTGCAGGCAAAGCAACCTCTCCAGTGCACGTAACTGGTCAAAATAGCCAAAATTTATTGGGCTACAACGCCGAGGGTAACCACGTTTTCGAAATTCTAAAAACTGATATGGATATCAGTTATGGTGAGCTTCATGCCTTTCATTAAATAAGGAGGCTAACAGTAATAGTTAGTAGCACGTCTTAGCTGTATTCTGATGTACTACACCACTGATGTTGCTATGCCAAAGGAAGGGCTCATCTAACTCAAAGCCTATTTTTAAAAATTGTGGAATGTGGAAAGCCTTAGGTGAAGCACCCTGCATATTGAACTGTTAGTGAAGCATCAAACACTGGGAAACACGCCTCTACTCTGACATGGCCAGATAGGTATTAAAACTAGTGCATGTGCCCCAGGAAGTAAATAAGAGTGTATGAGAGATGGTTGGTGGCTGTTCCGGTTATCTCCACTTTATCTGTGGCCAGTATTGTTCAATGTTGCTGCTGCATGCCATGTGAGACCTTTTTGCTCTGTGGGTTGAAACTGAAATTTTAGTGTGAAAGCACTCATATGCTCACCAACCCCGTTCATGAATCTTGTCAACTGATCTTATGGTCTTGAGCCGTTGCCTAGCAACAGCGATGCCATATAAAGTTTCTTGTGTGAAATAAATAAATATTGCCACGAGTGGGATTCGAACCTGCGGCGGCGTGAACAGATTAGCTTTGCTGGCCAGTGCACCAGAGCACTATGCTATCGCTGCAGTCGATCACGCCTTGCGTTGCACTGCAACACACAGTTGCGCTGTGCATTGCACATCATCGTCTTCATCAACTTCTATCTGCGGTGTGAACAGGTCATATCAGCTTAACCTCAATCAGAGCTTAACCTCAGTCTAGTATTGTCGCCAGACTTGCCAAAACCTGGGCCAATCAGGCTAAACACGTGTGAAAGCATGTGTACTCAGTTTAGCTACATTAAAACTACCATTTTTTATTTACCAGAATGGACTTGTCTATGTTGTATGCCAGCCAGAAAAAATTGGCTGCTTGTGCTTTGGCACAGGTTTGGCAGAACATCTACTATGATTGGCCATCAGTGTATCATCTGCTCTTTTCAGTAGACCTTGTGCTTTAACTTCATGCATGATGGCATAGGCCCCTGGCCACACAACGATTTTATAAACCATGTTGGGCTGGTAGTGTTCCATTGGAGCTGTGGCACAACATCATTCCAACTGGTGTGCAGGGCATGGCAGCAGCAGCATAGAACAGCACAGGCCACTGATAAAGCAATGACTGAAACCATCAGAAGGACTGCTGGTTAGGCTCGTGTACTCTTGTTTGCTTCTTGGGTGCCGGAACATAAGTTGCTTTGGCTTCAATTGCGATTTCTATAGGTGGATCATTCATAGTTGTCAAATGCTTTTCTTCACCATGCGCCAAGAGTTTGTGGGTGCTTTTATATATACACCACATTGACATAGATTGTTCTGTACTTCACCGGCTGTCTTGCGTGAAATTGATGGCTGATGCTTCTTTAGTGTTCTGTTGCAGCACACTGTTTGCTGCAAATTAATGTCTGAAGGGTTTTTGTATCTGAGTTTTTGTTAGGCTATTGTGCTTTGTAGGCCAGCCAGTTGACATATTCACTTGTGCATGTGAGCCTTGGACAGTGCTTTATGGACTTTTGTGCACGTGCTGCAGGTGGAAGGCCCCCACATCTGCCCTGTCTGTGATGATGTGCTGGGCTCATCACACGCCTTGACCCTGCATATCCGGCAGCACAACCCGACTGACCACTCGCACACTTGCCGGCTTTGTGGCAAAACGCTGAGTTCGGCGAGCTCCCTGGACCGACACATGCTGGTTCATTCGGGCGAACGGCCTTTCAAGTGCGCTGTCTGCCAAATGGCCTTCACCACCAATGGCAACATGCACCGACATATGCGCACCCATGCGGGGCCCGAGGAGCCCGAGGGGCCGGCCCGGCGAGGCCTCAAGCGGCCGCCTGAGGTTGATACACCCCCACTATCTCCCTTGCCCGAACAGGTGTCCTGCCCAGTGTGTGGGAAGGCCTTCCTGTGTCGGGCTGGCCTCGCTAGCCACATGGTCACCCACCCGCACGACCCCATCCAGTGCACACAATGCTGCGAGGTGACGGCCAGCTACGCTGCCTACCTAGACCACCGCTGTGGCCCTCAGGAGGTGGCACCTCAGGGGCCTGGTTTTCATGACCTCACATTTGTGGACTTTTCCACAGGCAAGTTCTCACTCATTGCCAAGTCTCTGTGCGAGAGCCAGGCCCGGCGACCCAGCAGTGCCTTTCATACATTCGAATGCAACCTCTGCAAACGTGCATTTCCTTGCAGCAGTGCTTTACGCCTGCATGCACAGGCCCATGGACGTGGCACGTTTTGCCCCAGCTGTAGTTGTGACTTTCCCAGCCCTCGCTTTTTAGAGGCACACCAGCTCAAGCATCGTCGTGCTGAACAGTGTGGACCTCCTGCCTGCAGCAAGGAGGACTTTTTGGCCTTGCTTGAGCTTCAGACGCGAGCATCAAGTGCTGCCCTAGAGGAAGCTGTTCCTCATGGAAAGGAGGAACATTTTGAAAGCTATGCGTATTTCAATGGTGGGACACCAAGGCCAGAGAAGGAAGCAGGCCATGACTTTGCTGACATTCAGTCTATAATATCAGTGACATCCAAAGCACCTCTGGCAGCAACTTCACCAGGTCAGAGTGGAGCTTCTCCACGGCCTGGTTCACCACTAGAGGCTGACTCCGCAAGCCCTGATGGTGGCAAGCCTGAGGAGGGCACAAGGGATGAATCTAATGCTGAAGAGGATGGTCAGCCACAATTCGGCTGCAAGTTGTGCCACATGTCTTTTGCAAGTCTTGGCCTGTTGCGCAAGCATGGCCAGCTTCACTCTCATGGCACAACACCATATGCTTGCAATGTTTGTTCTTACACGAGCATGGACAAGAGCACGCTCATTCGACATCTGCGGACACACAATGGTGAGCGACCATTTCAGTGTGCTATCTGCAAGTATGCTTTCACCACCAAGGCCAACTGTGAAAGGCATGTGCGCAAGAGGCACAAGAAGCTGACTAAAGGTGAAGTGCGAGGGGCAATGCAGTATAATCCACATATGGCTGAAAGAAGTACAAGCTCTGAGACTTTGGCTCCAGAAGTGGGCAGCCTAGAAACAGTGTGCAAGTACTGCAGTGTAGATTTCAAGTTTAACCGAGTACTCCGCCACCACTTGCGCTCACTTCACAACAGCTGCAGCAGGAAGCCTTTTTGCTGCAATATCTGTAAGCTAGGGTTCTCTACAAAGAACAACTGTATCCGACATGCCCTCAAGCAGCATCCAGACATGCGTGATCGTTTGGCACAAGTTGTAGCTGCTAAGCCACTGGCACTGAGTGACTCTTCAGAGGACCTCACTGCGGGCAGCCTTGAGGACAGTCCTCAGAAGACATCGCCTGCTGATGCGACAGCTCCACTCAGCCAGCCTCCGGCTCCAAAGGAACCGCTGCCCGAGGAACCTGCGAGAGACCAGTGCCTGGACCTGTCGTCGCAAAACCCACCAGAAGGCAAGGCTTCATCGGAGGCTGCTGAGCCACTCAATTTGACCCTCAAACCAGCACAAGAGGGAGCTACTGGAGAAAGTGATGCCAACAACAATGATGAGCAAGTTATAGCTGCCAAAAGCTTGGTCTCTCTGTCTGAATTGCCCCCGCCACAAGAAGAACCGCTGGACCTGGCTGTTCATGCCATAGATCTGAGCTGGAGGAACTCCATCAGCCCTGAGCTAGCTCA
Source organism: Amblyomma americanum (assembly GCF_052857255.1). Classification (NCBI taxonomy): domain Eukaryota; kingdom Metazoa; phylum Arthropoda; class Arachnida; order Ixodida; family Ixodidae; genus Amblyomma; species Amblyomma americanum. Next base: position 99,791,688 of record NC_135497.1, on the reverse strand, counting down.
AGGCACTCATTCTGCTAGTCCCTGCGCCCCACCTCCACCACCTTTGCCACCTCCAAGTCAGCTGCTTCAGCCAAGTTCAAAAATCCAGTTGCCTCCCAAGACTCCTCCACTTGGCCGTCCCCCTGTCAATGGGCTGCCTTCAGCTAGGAACCCTACTATATTGGAATCTTCAAGCGCCAGTGATGATATCTACAAAATGACATTTAAAATGGTCAATGATAAGCTCTCGCCAAAGCTCTTGCCAAAGAACCAGAGGTCCTTTAGTTGTGTGTATTGCTCTGCAGGATTCACTCTCAAGTCTAACATGGAGAGGCACATCAAGAGAAAGCACCCAGAACATGCACGACCCACGCGAAGCCGTAACTTCATCCCAACTATGAGTAGCCCTGGTTCTTCAAAACCTTTTTCGTCTACCCTATCTGATGAAACTCGAACTGCTCTGCGGGTTGTCCTAAGCAGCAAGGCCAACAAAGCAGCTGATGCTGCCGAGAGCATGCCATCTTCTGCTTCCCAGGAACAGCAAGCAAAGGCAGAGTCGAAAGACGAGCACAGAAGTGTGGAAGATTTGTCCAGTCGAACTGTAGAGAATGGGAGTGATGAAGGGTCAGCAGATTTAGCCAGTGTTTCATCAGTTATCCACACTGCCAACTCGCAAGTATTTCAGCAGTACCTCCTAGATGAAAAAGGTTTGCCTGAGGAAACGCAAGAGACAGCCACTGGTGAATGTAGTGAAAGTGATGGTGGAGAGCATCGCGAAAAGAAACGCAGCTCCTACACTGACTCCCCCAATAGCGTTGCCTGTCCCTACTGTTCACGCAAGTTTCCTTGGACCAGCTCATTGCGGCGGCATATTCTGACACACACAGGCCAGAAGCCATTCAAGTGCGAACGGTGTCCCATCTGGTTCACTACCAAGTCCAATTGTGAGCGACACTATGTGCGCAAGCATGGCCGCCATGGTGACCACTTGACACGTTGTGTGCCCGAACGACCTTTCAAATGTAATGTGTGCCCCAGCAGCACGTTTTCGACGCGAGGTAACCTGCGTAAGCATTACTACATCAAGCACTGGTCCCGCAATGGGGCTGACAAAAGTGCACGCATGCCAGCTGAGGGTGACAGTGAGCCACACAATGAAGACTCGCTGGATGCCATGGATGATGCTGGGGAGGGCAGTTCTGATAATGGAAGTGAGGACCCCCACCAGTGCCCTGACCGGCTGCACTGCCCTTGTTGTGAAGCTGTTTTCAGCACAGCTTCTGAGATCGAGCACCATGTGGGCCAGCTCATTGAGGTACCCTACCGCTGCCACCAGTGTGAGCGTGCCTTTGTGCAGCGGGCCGACTGCCTGGCCCATTTGGAGTCGGACCACACTGAATTGCAGCTGCCTGCTGACATAGAGCATGAGGTTGTGGCAGCTCACATGAAGAGCATCATACCGGGAACCAGCGAGGACTATGGCCTGTGCCGCATTGCATGCGTCTTCTGTCTCCGTCGGTTTGTGTCCACTGACAGCCTCAAGAAGCATGTGCTTGGCTGCCACACTGGGGACACCTTTGCCTGTGACACTTGCCACCAAAAGCTTCCCTCCAAAAACAGCATAACCCGGCACAAACGTAAGCACCACGACTTGCTCTTGTCCGAGCCGGGAGATAGCTCGGAAGAAGAGCAACCAAACTCGGAAGACCAGCCCCAAACCAATCACAAACATTCCTCAAAAAAATTGCTTTTGCTCGGGAAGCCGAAAAAAAAAGCTGCTGATGCTGCAGAGACTGGCAGCACAGAAACCAAGAGCCCTCTTGAATGTGGCAATGGTGATCTCATCCAGAACCTCTTGGGAATCCAGGACTCAAAAATCATTGATGAGATGCTGATGAATCCCGCTGACTCAGCTGCACGATTGCTGGGGGTGAAACAAGTCTGATCCCATGAATGCCCTTCCTGCTTGTATCTAAATTCCACAAAGGAACGATACATGTATTTGTGTTAATTCTGCTTGCATTGCGAAGCGATATGTTACTGAAAATGTTCAGCTATTTGATAAGCATGACTTTTTGAAAACATTGTATATCTGTATAGACTCATGATGCAATTGTTCGTGGAAGTCATTTTTACTGCTCAATACACAAATTGTTTTTGCATTTCTTTCCCATTTATGTGGGAGTAAGTGGCTTCAAGGCCTGCTGCTGCTTGTCATAAGATAGTAGCATTGAGTGTGTTGTTGATTCTTTTGCTGAATAATTTATTGCAGCAACCTGGCTATTTCAGGCTGCAGAGAATTGTATGTTCTTCCTTAATATTTTGGTTATAATTTTTAATGTAAACTTGAGGCGATGTTTTACAAGCCTGACCTGTGTCATCTTATGCACCTGTTGCACGTGTACATACTTGCACTTACTGTGATTTTAGAAATAATTGACGACAGGTTATGAGAGCAATATAGCTGGTACGAGGAGTTCTTTGTTCCAAAGCAAAGGGCAGACACAATCAAGAATCATTCCACACTGAACTGTAGTGAAACACTAGTACAATAATTAATGAATGGCTTGACGAAGCTGCATGATTTCTATTTTGCCATGCATGCCTTGAATTTGACTACTGGTGATGCCATTGGGTCCAAGCCTGGCCATATCATGGGACCAGTTGACAGTTTTCCCAGCACTATCAAAGTTACTTTGACTGCAGTTTATGGATAGACATATCACCTACATTCCCTCTTGTGCAGTCAAAGCTCAGGGCCACCTGCTGCCACTTCTCCGTGGCCGAGACCTTGCAGTGCTTATCCCAAAGCGCCTAATACTGTAGAAACTAGTTATAGAGCCCACATTCCATATTTTGGGGCAAGCATTGTGTATTTTTAATGTGTGTAATTTATACGCACCTTCGTATACAGACATGCACACCCATACAGTGCTGTAGGGTTGTATATCACACACTGCTGCCTTGTTTGCTTGTCGCTATGCAAACTCGCTGTACTCTTGGTGCCTTTTTGCTGCTGTGTTTTTGAATAGTTGGTGCATTCAGCAGAGTTCCTTTGCCTTTACCCACTGTTACACGCTGTGCTTTGCACCCAAGTGCACTTGCTTTTTACTGTTGCTGTTCATGTATAAGCTAGCACCGTCCAAGTTCAGAGTACGAAGGGGAAACACATTTGCAATCAGTACCAGCTGTTTGGGAATTCCAGTCTATCTGGAACCTTTCTACCAGTTGCCTTTCGAGCACATCAAAGTGAAAAGATAGCACAAGGAACTAACTACCCGCAACCTCAGGAGATTTGTGAGCTGCTTGCAATCAGTTCATTGCCCTAAATACTATTGTACAAGCATGGTGTCGTGGTATTGAGTTTTGCTGGCACCTATTTCTGTTTATTTGGTGTTTACATTGTAAAGTGTAGCATTGTGACATGATTGTAATCTCTGAAGGATAGAAGGTCTGCTTTCTGTTAATATGTCAACAAATGCATGAAACATTTCTGTATGTGATGAACAAATGTTGAGAGATTTAGTATGAACAAATTACGTGGCTATCAGATCACTTCCAAGAATCATTTGTTAGTATTCTTATACGGGTTGCTCCTTGCTTTAAAATTGGTATGTGTTTTACTTGTGAAGGCTACAGATCACTGCACTTTACTATTGCCTCTCTTAGGTGTATAGTACTTAATGTGGATAATTATGTCTCTTGTGCTTTTGCCAGTTAGATGGATTAAGGATTTTAATAAAATTAAAATTTTTTTTTTTTGAGAGGCAGAATTTTTATATTTTAGTAGTTTTGTACTTAGACTCTTTACTTTTTTTTTTCTTTCAGTGATCTTACATCATCGCGCCACTTGAGTTCGCTTGGGAAGTTGAGCGACATTAAGGTGCTCTTTCGGCGTACTTTCTTTGTTCTGCTAGTTTTAGCATGCGTGCATCTGTAGGCAGATGTTTATTCCATGCACTGTCGTGCATATATTGCCTTGCTTTGGTGCCTGCAAGTTTTTATTGTGCAGTTGTAGACTGCAATACTAGTCGCACTTTGGCGGTTTGCTGCTCATTAGACATTGCCAGCATCTGCTGCTGTTAAATGCTTCACTGTCTTTTTGTTGACAGCATATACATATTGCCTAGCTATACAAAAGTACATGCTGTATAATTTTTAGACATTTGTAACTGGTGCTAGCTGTGCTGGCGACATTTAATTTTAAGGAAAACTTGTGTAAGTCTGTTTGTTTGGCAATAAAAGTGTTCATACAGTTATTTTGTGTGTATAAATATATTTCAGCATCTTCTAACACAGGCTAAGATGTCTGCAAAAGTAATAGTACACATTGCTTCCTAATGCAAGTTTAGGTTAAGGGTTAAGAGCATTGGCAAAAGTTTGAGTGTAATACTTCAGTTCACCACACACAAGGAACAGTGGCTTTTGACAGGCTCCTAGTGATAACATAGTGCATCCATCTTGACACCGAGAAACATAAGCAAAAAATGGAAAAAATTTTGAAATGACAGTGCGGTGGCGCAGTGGTTATGGCACTCGGCTACTGACCCGAAAGACATGGGTTCGATCCCGGCCGCAGCGGTCGAATTTCGGTGGAGGCGAAATTCTAGAGGCTCGTGTACTGTGCGATGTCAGTGCACGTTAAAGAACCCCGGGTGGTCGAAATTTCAGGAGCCCTTCACTACGGCGTCCCTCACAGCCCGAGTCATTTTGGGACGTTAAACCCAAATTAATCAAATCAAATGACAGTGCCACACAAACACTGCTTTTACTGTTAAGCAAAAATTGCACCGTGCAGTCTAATAAATGCACTTACAATATTGTCGATGTTTTGAATCATGATTTGAAGCATCCTATCAAACAGAAACAGACGCAGGCCACAAAGCAAGCAAGAAAGCAACATTTAGGCTCCTACGTGGCGCCCTTGCTCACAGTAGAAAGTGTTTCACAATAAAATATTTATTACTGCTAAAGCATTGTATGTGTCATTAGCACAAAAGCCGCCATCTGTCTCTGTTCATGGCACAATATTCCTCAGTGACATCATGCTCTCGCAGGACGTCAGCAAAAGACCATAAGATAGTGACGTCTACAGCAAAGAAGAAGAAATAAAATTCCTTCCGAAGGTGCGGGGAAGTGAACAAAAGATTGCGAGGTGAGCACGCAACCCATAGGCCACAAAACCACGCTACTTCTTGTCAAACAAAGATGAACTTAGTATATGCGTTTTTCTACAACTGTATGCTAATGAGTAGGTGTGTCAATAGAAAGGAAGGAGTCTTTAATGAACCTTGCAACAGAGCTTACAATGACAGAACGCTTTCATATTTAAAACATGTAAGCAGTGCCCTCTATAACTTTTTGTACTGCCTTTGAAAAAATAACTTTCCAAACCTAAAAAATATAGACAAAGAAAGCGTTAAAAGCAAGCTCAAAAAGGTAACACAAGCAGCATGTGTAGACTGGCCGGAGATTGCTGTCGCTGTCATTAAGTGCTTAGGACAAACGACGACTTGAGATGAAGTGGGAAGGGTAGATTCTATTCAGTGACCAACGTGTTTTTCCCTCGTCACTAACGTGTTCACTTGATATGGAACACTGCAATAGTGCTAGATGACACCTTTGATTCTTTACATATCAGCATTCTTTGGGCCGTCTTTCAAAGTTTCCTGTTTCACCTTTGTATGCCTGGCTGCCATCTGTGTATGGAAAGTGGCAGACTAGACCACACTGTATATTGGTCATTCAGTTCTATCAACAAGACACTATTCTGAGTTGGGTCAAGCACTTGCTAGTCACTGAATGTAATCGAACCTTGTGTCTTCAGAGTGCGTATGCTTGGATCATAATGATGCCATGTTGCTCTGGTCTATGTACGCTACATACATGGGGGCCGTCGTTTTACCCCATTCTTGTACCCCGAACAGATAATTTAAAAGTCGGGTTAACCCCAATTTCTACCCAAAAATAAGCCTTTTAGGGAACTTAGTTTTCCTGCCTACAAACCTGAAGACCCTGCGTGAAAATCAGCATCTGTCTCGTGCTTAATACAGAGAGTGTCTTCAGTCAACTGATCATTTTAAACTTCTTTAATGCATTTTATTTCTAACCGTGCTTAATTTGAGAAGGTTTGAACAGTACTTTTTGATAGCGAGAGGCCAAAACACGAAGGTCCTGATCAAATGTCTTACTGGCACCATTGTATCAAGCAATACCCATGCTACGATGTCCTGCTCCGGGGCTGTTTTGTGTTTAAAATGATCGCTGTGAGGTTGAATGAATGTTTTCGCAGTGTACGAAGGCATGCAAGTCTTGCGCGGTCATGGAAGTGCTGCAGAGTAGATGATGACATTCGTGTGAAAACGATTGTAATAAGTTAGAAAAAAAAAATTCATTTGGTACAAGTGTTGCAGCATTACAACCTGGCATTTCAGTATAGTTTGCTAAACAATGTGCAAAAAACAGACCTTTTGATGTCCTACACAAAAACGAACGTCTAAAATAAATTGTCTTCTGCTATAAAATATGACCCGATAAATATCGAATTACGGAACATCTTGCTGAATAACCCGATTTGTACCCTAATTTGAGCTAAAAAAATTTCGTCCGATTTTTACTCAATTTTTACTCCCCCGAATTTCGGAAAAAATAAAACCCGAACACGAAGGGCCCTACACATAATTAATCTTTTTAAGCATATTTAAACACTTCCCTTGTTCCTCTCATTCCATTACGAGTAAGGCTGCACTATATGGCAGCCTAAATGCTGCTTTCTTTCTTGCTTTGTGTAGACAAGATTTTGTCAAACCCTTGACTACATGAACCATCACAGCAAAAATTTCTGCCATGCTCACAAAGAGTTGTTGCATGTATCTAGGGGTTTGGAGTTTTCAGTTTGAACTGAAAAAACAAAATTGATGATGGCCTAGCCCTGCTAGGCCAGGATATACGTAGCGTAAACGCGGCGACATCTGGTTCGGGAGAGTTAATATATGAAAGGTGCGCATTCACTCATCATTATCATCATTATCATCAACCTGACTACACCTACTGCAGGGCAAATGTTTCTCCCATGTCTCTCCAGTTAACCCTGTCCTTTTCCAGCTGCACCCACCCTATGCCTGCAAACTTCCTAATCTCATCCGCCCACCTAACCTTCTGCCGCCCCCTGCTACGCTTGCCTTCTCTTGGAATCCATTCCATTACCTTTAAGGACCAGCGGTTATCTTGCGTTCACAGTACATGCCCTGCCCAAGCCCATTTCTTCCTCTTGATTTCGACTAGGATGTAATTAACACGCGTTTGTTCTCTCACCCACTCGGCCCGTTTCCGGTCTCTTAATGTTACACCTATCATTTTCCTTTCCATTGCTCGCTGTGCTGTCCTTAACTTAAGCTGAACCCTTTTCGTTAGCCTCCATGTTTCTGCCCCATAGGTGAGTACCGGTAGGATACAGCTGTTGTACACTTTTCTCTTGAAGGGTATTGGTAACGTGCTATTCATGATCCGAGAGGACCTGCCATATGCGCTCCACCCCATTCGGCTACTTTAACTATCTTATCCATATTGCTAATGACATTGCCCTCCTTGTCTCTTAACGCATACGTCTGGTTTTTCCCTATGCCTAGTTTCTTCTTCACCGCTTTTAGGCTACCTCCGTTCTTTATAGAGCATGCTCGGTTCTCTCCATATTTAACTTCCTTATGTCGGATACCTTGCGATTATTTATTTTGTGCCTTTATTCACGGTTAAACATCGAGCCGTTGTGGCGGAGTGGTAGCGTCTTCGTCTCAAACGCAAAAGGCCCTAGTTCGATTCTCAGCTTCGACACAGGGCTTTGTTTATTCACCTTTGTGACGTCACTGCTCCTCGCGCATGCGCAGCACGGCTCTCCAGGATGCACGCGAAACTGGTCAACCTCGGCCAGTGTAGCTTATGCTACAAAAATGGATACAGCTAGAAAATTTCAAATTGATACCAATTGTTCAGAAAGCAGTTGCTTTCTCACCATCCATTGGGCTGTACCATTTTAGCCCAATTGGTGCTTCCAGTTGGAAATAATGGGTCCGCAAACCAGGTCAAATGACTTGGCAATTGGACTCAAATGGCATACCTATTGGACCCAGATGGTTTGATCTTCCCAGTTAAAAAAGAAGCACACATTGGGAATTTCATTTGGAACCAACTGGCTTTTCTCCTAGGACTGAGACCTCTGCCAGCATTTTTACAAGGGAACTGATATGAATATTATATGCTTTATTGGATATCAGGCCAAAGAAACAAGCCTTGCATCATATACAAGGAACACTTTAGACACTACTACCACGAGATCAGTATATATATCTACAGAATTTTTTTTTTGGTGCAAACTTTTACACTCCATTTGTGGGACCCTCCTGCTGGGGCTAGTGGCACTTGTCTGCTGAGTGAAGTTATCTTAATCACACCCACAGTGATGGTGGAAGTGATGAAAACAATTCAGTGGATTACGCTGCTGTATCTATTTTACAATGACCTAATTATTTGTCTGTTCTGTTTTTATAGAGAGCTATATATGCAGATTTCAGTCAAGGACATTATTGGCTTCTAATTGGACTGTCCAATATAAAAATTTTCTAAGGACCAATTGAAATCATTTGAAACAAATTGTAGGGGTGTGTGAATATTAGAAAATTTCGAATAGCGAATCAAATATCCTTCTATTCAACTACTGGAATGAATCAAATGTGTATTTTCAAAATTATTTGAAACGAATCGAATATGTTCTCAACTTTTCTAATAGTTTTCGAATAATCGGCAGGATGTCCAAAAAGGCCAGCCGTATTTTTCTTCAATGACTGCTCCAAAAACGGACCACGCGCCGACGCCGTGCACGATGAAGGATTCAGCACCATGATGCCGTCCATTTATGTGGCAGCATTCACAATGCTTATACATGGCCTCTAGTACTGGACAATGCGGCAGGACATGAGCAAATTCAGCAAAACTCTGCCTTGATGCTCAATCTCATAGGCCATGGCTCATATGTAGGCGCCACCAGTCTCATTCCCTGTGGTGTGGCTTTAGTGCTACCAGGTACCCATTGGTTTTCGAATGCGTACAAGGTTTCCTCAGGCCTTGTGCTTGGCTTTTCTGGGGTGAAATGCTTGGGAAAAGGGTCCTTGACCAAACCAAGCATATGGTAATTTTCCTATACCTGAAATTTGACCGTCCTACAATTATTGCAGTGACTTCGTGTTGTGATCCATTGGTGGAGAATGATGTTGCATCGTTTAACATCTATAGCTTCCACTTCACAAGTTTTAAACATATAGCACCATACGACAGTGTTTCATATAATTGCTTGCTTTTTACGAATATTCGCACAAGTAGCAAATATTAGTATGAATATTCTATTTGTATTTGAGTCATATTCAATTTAGTTTCTAGCTACACTAATCGCATTCAATTCGGAAATAAAGCTACATTATTTGTATTAGATTCGATGTGGAAAATGTACTATTCGCACACCCCTTATGAGTGGAATTCAGGAAGCCAACTGGGCGATCTGATTGGGAGTAATGCAACCAACTGTAACCTCGGAAACCAACTGGATGGTAGAAATAATTGGAATGCCCAAGTGGAACCAGTACCAAGTGGACTATCCAATTTGATTCATGAGCCCAACTCAATGACCTCTGGGTTCAAGTGGTTCCAAACGGAAAGCCCAATTAGTCCCATTGTCTTTTGGCTGGGCTTACTGCTCAAGTGCGGGTCTCGGTCGGCATGGCACTTATCAGGAGCAGCTTGCGGAGCCGCGAACGATCTGTGATCGACCACCATTCAATACAAAAGCGTTATCACGAGCGAGCCTGGACGTTGGCACGCCGGTGTGACAATGTAGTCGCCGCGCTGGTAGTCAATGTTGTGAGCCTCCTCTAATGGGGGTCTCAATGCCACTCTATGCAATGTGGTGTGCACCTTTCGCACGCCTGGCCACACATGAACCATATAACGAAACGTTCTGATAAGCATCATCAGCGGCCGTGAAGAGATACGTGGGTTTGGTTGCCACTGCTGCGCATAAGCACCACAAAAGATCAGAACTCATGCTCTACCCGCTTCTTTAACGGCGATGCTTCGGGCGGCTATCACCAAGAATCCGCCGGCTTTGGCCCTTTGGCTGCTTTGGCACAGCACCAAACCAAATGACTGTAGACAAGCTTTTCTTTTTGCACCTTACACCAAAATCCCCAGATGGGCTTTATCTAGAGTAATTTAGAGACTACTTATTTTGCTTCTTCCGCTACAGCTACAGACCCCAACAGACAGCGGGTAGGGCCTGCTCGCAAGCCCGAAAAATCTTTCGCCATGCTTTCGCTTTGAGAAAAAAAGAAATAACAACCGTAATGACAACAAACAGTAATTATGCCCACAAAGCATAAATTAATGGCGAAAGTATTACGATACGCAACCTTCCAATGGCGCTGTAGTCGGTGCTTTTGTGTGACGTCAATCGAGTGGCAGAGGCAGACGTTGGCCGAGGCGCAGGCAGCGTAGGTGTTTCATTCTATGAGAAAATGTCTGACGGAAAGTTGTACGATGTATTGGGAGTTTCAAGAAACGCCACGGATTACGAGATTAAAAAGGTTAGTATATTTTTTTGTGGTACTAGCATTACCACAGCGGCAAATGTGTGGCTCTTTATTCCTGATATGTTGAGCGGCGTCAAGGAACTTAGCCCTACTCTGGAATAAGCCTATCACTCCTTGCAATGGTTTATCCGGTTCTCTGTGTTGTTTCGCGTGCCTCAGTGCCATGTCTAGAACGTTGTGATCAATGATGTCTGGATTTTTAGCATGTAAGCGTTTCAGTTTATTCTGCATATTCTCCGTGCTATTGCGTATTATGCAAACGTGGATGTGCTGCGAGTGATGAGTCTTCGGTTCGGTGATGCATCCCTCGTAGCTTTGCAATGGGTTATGCTGACTTCACTTTACTGCCTTTCTATGCCTCCGAGCTATAATTCAGTGGTCATAAACGCACTTCGCAGGCTTACAGACGGCTGGCGAAGGAATACCACCCGGACAAGAATCCGCAAGAAGGAGAAAAGGTATTGGTGCTTTGTGCGCGGTTCGGCAATGTGGGTTTGGCTGGCCTTCAATTAGAAAACGAAAGTGCGCAGAAATAATTATTGCTAGGCAGAAACACTGCCGCTAGGTTCTGATGCATGCAAAGGCGATTGCACCGCAGTTCTGTACTTCGTCTGCCTCTGTTCGTCTGCCTCTGACATCCATCGTAGCGTGTGAAATATGAAATTTCACCATTTAGCTCATTGCCTTTTTTTATTTCTAGTTCAAGGAGATCTCTTTCGCCTATGAAGTTCTGTCGGACCCAAAGAAGCGGGAAATTTACAACACCTACGGCCTGAATGGACTCAAAGAGGGCGTCCATGAAAGTAAGGAGCGACTGTTGTATGCGACCGAGTGGAACAGCGGAAACGGATGCACGCGGAGACGTCGCATCTCATGTTGCATGTAAAGGATCCGTACGAATGCACGCATATTGCACCGACTTCATTGGTTATGTAGGCTGGACACCGATTAGGAGTTTATCGTGTTGACATTGTTTTCTTTTCGAATTGCATTAAGACAAAGTCGTGCTACGTATTATTGAAAAACTTGTTGCAGGCTCTGCCAAGGTGCAGAAAGTATACTCAGTAGGGATGGAGCTGATAATTTTTAGTTTAGCAGCTGTCGTTTCAGCTGGGCTTATTTTGTTTGCATTGTTGTCACCTGAGACAAATTTCTGCTTTCTGTGACTTCAGTAGACCGCACTGCACGTGCAGTAGTAGAATATTTAACTGCATAACCAAATCTATACTGCTTGAGAATATGGCATATTGCATCAGGTAGTGTAGCTTTTTAGTGCCATTTGCTGACAAATTGTGTTGCAAACTAGTTATTTCAGTTGTGAGTTTTTCTTGAAAATCTACTTCGGCTTCAAGACAGTTCTAATTGTAGAAGCTTTGTTGTGGAGATAACTTCTGTGGTTTTTGTTTTCTTGATTTAATTTTTTGGTCTTGAATTCAACTTTTATAATTACAAAAGTATAGAATGCTGGGATGTGTGTTCAGCCCCCTCTAGCTGCTTTGTGGCTTTAGATGTGGCATATCCAGACAAACACATAGTGACACATTTTTTTTTTATCTAACTAAGCATCTGTCTGAGTACAGACAAGACACAGATACAGATTCCATTTTTACTCTCAAATCTCTTTCCTATTTTTTGCCTTATCTGGCGTGGATTCCAATTATTCATGCTCAAATTGACTGAACGGGGCTGCTTGCTGTAGTTGCTTGTTTGCTTATGTCGTAAACTGTGACCGGAAAATGGCTTGTGGATTGCTTGCACTTGCATCGTAGTAGGCATCATGTTGCTAAACCAGAAGCATGGATAAAGTTTTATAATCCATTTGTTGCCATCTGCAACTCAGAATCTTGATCGAAGCTTATGCACAGTGTGTAGTCATGGTGGCAGTGACAGACATGGCGTAAAAGTTAAATATTTCATCATATCTGTTTTTGTTGGAAGCATGAATTTTTGCCAGACTTATTTTTTTCTCTTTCTGAACCCCTTTTCTCTCTCGTCCTCTGGTATAGGTCCATTTGCGACAGAGGATATATTCTCGCATATATTTGGTGGAAGCCCATTTGGTGGCATGTTTGGCATGGATGGATCGCGAAGGAGGCGCCAACGAGGGGAAGACACAATCCATCCTCTGAAGTAAGTGTTCTTAGTTTCAAGTGAGCAGGGCACTTGTTAGACTGAAGCCTGTCTGGGCAGTACGAAAAGCTGCAGAGAAAAACTGCTAGTGATTGAAGACTTGGTGATATTGTCTTGTGTCGTGAAATAACCTTGCTCTATTTAAATCATTTTCTGGTAATTGGATTGTACTGAAAACATGTAGAAATATGCAATTTTATAATCTTCAGTGAAGCACTTTGTAAGTGTGTATAATGTCCTTTTCAGAAAGCAAACATTCTTTATTTGTTTGAAATAAGATTTTAGTCCTCCATCTTTTACTAGCACTTTGGGATTCCCATTCACTGAAAATTTTGTGCTGGTGCCTCCTACATATGGAATTGAAACAGTTTTGTCAAAAAAACAATGATCTTGTGACCTTATGATGGAGAATTTCTTTAGCTTTCAGAAAATATATTGCATTTGGGTATTCGAGACTTCAAAAATGCTTTTTTGACCCTTTTTTTTTTGCATCACTTTGACCAGAAAAGTGGGTTATCAGAAGTTTCACTTGCATTTTTCTCAAAACAGCATTTCTCGAGGCGTATGTGCCTTTTTCTTAGTAACTGTAAGGTGCAAGCAAACAAAATTTTCCGCAGAGTTCAGTCAGTGCCTTTTACATGACTGGAACTAGAATCAAGCCTAAGTTAGTTTGTATTTTCATGACTAAAAAAAACCAATAACAGATGGCAATTTCATTGCACAGAGAAAAAAATATTTTTTTCTCAAAGCACATAATTTTAGTTGCAGTTGTATAAAATAAGTTATTACTGTAGAACAGAAGTTAGGGACCTTGTATCCTGTAATTTTAAGCAGCTGATACATTAGTGGAAAATAAAAACAAAATAAACATTGCTAGCTTAAATTTAAGTCAAGTTTCACCTCAAATGCAATCAGCATCCATTTAGAAAATTGGAACAAATTTTGTAGCCATAGCTTTTGTTACAGCTACTCTGCAGCAAATTTTTGGAAACCATCTTCAAAGTTTTGCCCCACCTTAAAGGGATACGAAAGGAAAGTATTAACAGGAATAAGATCCTTCCAATCGGACAGCCCCTTGTTACGTTTATCAACAGATGGCACCACTGTACTGTTCATCATCACCGCTCTTCATGTAAAACAGGGGGCCTCACCATTGCAAAGGGCAAAAATGGCCCTGAAAATTTGTGCTTAGCTTCTACTTCTGAAGTTGTACACGGCAGCTGGCATCTAGGCCTACTGGGCGACATGCAAAGCGAGTAATGGTTTGCATTTTTGTACCTCAGCAACACGTGTATGTTGCTTCTTTCCTCCTATTTCAGCAGTACCTTAGAATCTCGTTAATACAGTCCCAGTTGATATCAGTGTCAGGATGATACGAATTCGTGAAATGCCATGGCTAGAGTGCATTGTGTGCATTGGGCAGAAATTCGGATGTTACGAACCCATGCCCCTCTATGGATGATATGAGCGCATGAGCTGCGGCCGTACCCTCGAGCACCAAGTATTTGCTGCCTGTACATTGCCGGTGCCTGGATCATCTATTGTGCGGTGTGCACTGCGAGTAGTGAGCAGCGGCACGCGGTCCGTGCAGTCAGTCGCGAATTGAGGTTAGATCACTTCAGGGTTAAGCTACTTGGATTAAACTACTCTAACACTGTTTATATTCGTAAGAAAACTGCTACCAGCTTAGCTAGCCGAAGGATTCCTATAACTGCACAGTTGTGTTTGTTGTGGACTAAGTGAACGTCAAGCCAAGAAAAATTTGTTAGGCCTTTTTAACCGGAACGAATGTGATAACCTTCAAATTGCGCTAGACTGTCGATACCATACGTCGCGGACACCGCGATCGTCTGTTGCTGGGTGAGTGCCGCAAGTAGTGAGCGGCGACGCGCGACCGGCACAGTGCCAGCGTCGAGAGTCGGTGGTGCCTGTGGCCGTAAGTAAACCCTGTCAGCCGGAAACAGATCTGCATCATTTCTCTATGATAATTTTCTTTGGTTTGGGTGATATGAATCTCAGTTGATACTAATATTTTTCGTGACCCTGTGAGATTCGTATGATCGAGACTCTTCGGTATTTTTTGATCAAAATGTTGTTTCATGTCAAAGTATTGAAGCAAATAATTCAGTTGACCGGGTAAAGTTACTGGAGCTATAAAGGGGTGGCCTTTAAGTCTTATGCCTTTGTGTAATTTAGTGGCTTATCCAAGCTTTGGCTTTGGGAAAAATGACATATTTACAAACTTCATACGCCGATTGATTTTTGAGTCTGGTGAATTTGGTATTTTTCTTTAGTGTCGCTGATTTGTTAGTCCTGGCACTAGAATAACTGGCATTAATTTGTTGGCCTATGGGAAATAATTTCCCAGGTGTGTATGTCAATGAAAAAAAATGTTTTTCTTTTGCCTTTTTGTCTGCTTATTTTTGCATTTACTTCATTTTGAAATTTTAGAAAAAAAAATCTGCACTACAGAAAGGAATTGTTTAGGAGAAAGTGGTGACAGTTTGATTTTTTCCAGGGTGTCCCTAGAAGATTTGTATAATGGCAAAAGAGCAAAGCTGCAAGTAGACCACACTGTTATTTGCAAGGCGTGTGATGGGTAAGTTCCACAGTAATCCTCCTTTTGGCCTGGTTAAAGGGGTTGAGACGCCTAATTTTGAGGCTATAAAAGCTTGTATGGGCTTCCTTTGTATATGAGGTTACCCACGGCCAAGTATTGAATGCTGTCAATGCCTAAAATATATTTTAATTCAGCTCCAAACAGTCTTTAAACGCTCCTTCTCACTATCGAGACCCATCGCTAGTGAGAAGGTTCGTGACATAGAAACTTGAGAATGATATCGGGGAATATTAGTGACATCACAGCACTGTAACGTGTGACTTACTGTGAACGGCGACACGCGACATCAACCAGGTGCTGCGTTGGTGATTCTGTGGTCGGTGGACTGATGCAAATGTGCCATCGCTGACACACCAGCCAGCACCAGCATCGGTGGCTTAGCAAAACCTTCATGTGATGAGACGGCAACCTTACTAGTTGTTGCTTTTGTCTACATCTTCTCCGTACTACTGGTAAGCGAAACGAGCGACTACATTTCACATGCTCGCCCTTTGACACTCACCAGGTGTACGAATAGACCTATTGAGTCTGCAGGGTTTGCATGTGCGATGTTGGTGATTGTGGAGAGAGAAAGTTCACAAGTTTTAGTGAATGCAAATGGTCATCGAGCATAGTTTTGGCAACAGTGACCTGATTTCGATGATTGCTTGCATGTTATGATGCACATACATCAATTGGGAAGTGCCACTGCTAGGCGGTGCGACACAGTCTGCCGACCAGTGCTACTGGCATTGCTTGAGGACAACAAATTAAGCAATCTTAATTATCGCAAATGTCCAGAAAACATACTTCTACATAAACCAATTTAAAGTCTAGTTCTGGACACTTCAGAAAAAGCAGTTGCAATGAGCGAGAAACGTCGGCCCTGCGCGATGTCGACAACCTGGCTCTGAGACGTTCCTCAGGCTGGCGCTTACATTCTTCTGTGATTCTTGCGGAGTTGTCGCACTGAGTAAACATACAGCTGGTGTAAAAGAGAAGAGATTTTTTAACTTAAGTAAAATGCAGATTGCAATTAATGCAGAGCGAGCACGCAATTGCTGCCTGTGTACAGTCTGGAACAAAAGTCTCTGGACCACGTGTTCCTCAAACGAAGCTCATAGCTCTGCTATTAGCCGGTGGCTGGAGACCACACCCGTGGAGGTGAAAGAACAAAATATTGACTTTCACCTCCACAAGTGTGGTCTCCAGCCGCAGGCCAATAGCAGAGCTATGGGCTTCGCTTGGGGAGCACGTGATGCAGAGACTTTTGTCCCCGACTGTATAGGTGCAGATATGGAAACAAAAGTGCAGTAATCTCTCGTTATAATGAAGTCAGCGGAACGGTGAAAAAATTCGTTATAAGCGCTAATTCGATATAAGCGACCACCCGAGAAAAGCTAAAGCAGTCGAATTTTAATTGCGCCGCAACTACAACGCAGTCAAAATACAGTGTATTCAGTGAAGCAAAACTTTATTATGTGCAAAAAAGGCAGTGAGCTTTGGCTGTTTCAAATTCTTACTGCGCGTGCAACCCCGATCGTGAAAACTGCAGCGCGATCATGAAAACTGGGGCTGTATTCCGATTTTGTGTCATAATAAAAAATGTCGTCATCTGCCCTAGTGGCTGCACCTGAGTAGTCAAAACACCGGAAGCAGATGTCAATTCGGTTGCGATATGTGCAACGGCAGGATGTCACCGCGTTGCGGTTGCCGCAGGGAAACGTCCAACGGCGCTTTTGCTCTTTGCCGAGGAATAAAAGTCAACCAATGCGAGAGAAGAAACATTCAGCCACAAGTTCAGTTGCCCATCTGATTCCACTGTAAAGGGATAATATGAAAGCTGCTTTATTTGCCCAATGGACTTCAGCAAATAGAAACAATAGTTCAGATACTCCTTTCTGTACCGTAAAGCCTGGAGGTGTACTTATGGGGGGACATGGTGCAAAAAAACGCAATTTTGGGCCAAAAAGTATATTTTTGGATTATCGTTTTCGATTCCTGGACTAATAAAGAAGCTCTCGTCAAAATTTTATTCACGGGCGTGCTCTAGAAACGCAGAAATTCTCGTTTATTGAAAGGTCGGCGGCGCCCGCACGTCGTTCCGGGTCGAGGAAAATGGCCCGCATTCGCCATTTTCAAAGTGCGCGTGCGGAGCGTCTATTAGGCCTAGCGAGCAGCGAGTACCCTTGGGAGAAGCGTCGTTTCTTCCTCTCTCCAGCGACTGCGCGCGCTTCCGTCGAGAGTAGAGCAAAACGTCAGCAAAGTTAAAAAAGCAAACACAAAAATCTGATAACGGCAAGCCCTGATTGGCAAGCAAACCGAAACTTGAGCTGTGATTGGCGCAAACGCAGCATGTGACGCTTTAAATGTCGTTTCGCTCTATGCGAGCCCTCTCTCTGTCAGACCACGCTTGATCACATCCCGCGCTGAATCTAGTCTCTCTTCCCCTCTGGTTTCTTCAAACATATATTTTTGTTGGAAGAATGCCAGCTACGAAGTTCGCGCCGCGAAACAGCTTCGGTAAACGAAGCCGCTTCACAAAAGCGAGAGGCCGAGCCAGCAAAGGCCGACCGAGAGCGCTGGAACCACCGATATCGCCTAACTCCGTTCCATCACCGGGGACCGAAGCATCTTACTCAAGCCCCGATGACGAGGATGTGCTGACTGCATTTGAAAGGAAGGCCGCGCTCCTTCAAGAATGCGACGACCGCGACGGCTCAACTGAACGTGCGACACCTGACGTCAGCGGTGGGCCCCAAGTGCCGACTGGCTACCGTTTTGTTGACGTAGCAGCGGTAAGAACAATGATCGGCGCACTGTTGTG
Source organism: Amblyomma americanum (assembly GCF_052857255.1). Lineage (NCBI taxonomy): Eukaryota > Metazoa > Arthropoda > Arachnida > Ixodida > Ixodidae > Amblyomma > Amblyomma americanum. The sequence goes on along the minus strand of NC_135497.1, from coordinate 99,773,519 downwards.
TCCCATGTGCAGCAAGCAGTCGCTTGATTTAACAGAAAGTGGTGCAGGCGCGAACCTTCAGTTTGTTGTTTTGTGCAGTGGGTGCGGAAACATAGTCAGAGTCCCGCATTCTCCCGTCGTGGTATAGAGCCGTCAGCCGAAGCTGCCCGTGTGTCTCGCACTGGCTGCCCGGAACTGCGGAATGAACTTCATGAAGTTGAATAGTCCGCCACCAATGCATCTGAAGACCTACCAGCTGCTAGGAGAAAAGATACACGGCGCTGTGATGGACGCTGCGCGCGACGCCATGCACGATGCCGCGCAGGCCGTTAGAAAAAAAAAGGCAGCCCAAGACGAGTTGCTCGATGTTTGTGTCAGCGTCAGCTACGACGGAACCTGGCACAAACGAGGCCACACTTCCCACTTTGGGCTTGGTGCTGCGATTGAAGTGGACTCTGACCTGGTGCTCGACTTTTCTGTCCAGAGTAACTACTGCCATGCGTGCAGCTTGGGACCCAAGCCTGGTGATGCGAGTCATGAAGGATGGGCCGAGGCACACAAGGAACTCTGTCAGAAAAACTTTTCTGGCTCTTCAAATGCCATGGAGGTGGAGGCTGCTGGCATTGTATTCAGCAGGTCCAAAGTGCTGCACAACATGCAATATACAACAGTGCTAAGTGATGGAGACAGTAAGGCTTTTTTGCATGTGTCCAAGCTTGGTCTCTCTATGATAAAGAAATAATCAAAGAAGACTGTGTAAATCATGTCGCCAAATGTGTGTTTGCTGGAATTGAAAAGCTCAAGAAGGAGAAGATCGGCCTGGGAGGCAAAGGAACACTCACAAGGGTTATCTCCAAGAAACTGACGGCATTCTATGCATCTGCATTGAAAGAAAATGCTCCAGACGTGAAGAAGATGCAGAAAGGGGTTATGGCCGCCCTTTTTCATTCTTACTCTACTGATGATAAGCCACTGCATTTTGCCTGCCCACATGGCTAGGACTCCTGGTGCCATTACAACAGGCACCAGGCCTTGCTTGCCGCGGGCAAGCCGTCTGTGGCTCGCACGCACCGCCCAGCATTCAGCAGGGACATCGCTAAGGAGCTTGTGCCCCTGTATAACGGGCTGGCCTTAGCAGACCTACTTGCTACTGAAAGCAGGCCTAGAAGCTACTGAATCGTCCAGGGAAATAAAGAACAGGCCAAATTTATCGTCCATCCAATTTGTTATAGGGAAGATAAGTGAAAGTCCCGCACCCTGCTTACCGTATTTACTCGAATCTTGGCCGGCCTCGATTCTAGGTCGATCCCCGAAATTCATAGTCGGAAAGTAAAAAAAGTGTACTCGAATGCAAGCCAAATGAAAAAGGCTTTGACTAGGACTAGAATATGCATTTTATTAACTTGCGACGCTCGTCGTAGCACGTCGAATGCTCACTCGTCTTCGCCAACACCGCTGTCCTCTTTGTCACTGGTTTCCTCCCACAGCGCACTGTCTTCGCTTCCGTCCAGCGTGTTCGAGACGCTGCACTTGCGGGCAATCAGTTCAGCCGGAATTTCCTCCCATGCCGTGGCAACCCAGTTCGCCACTTGGCTAAGCGAAGCACGCTAGATGTGCCCGGTCGGTGTGAGCTGGTGGTCCTGAAGCGTCAGCCAGTCGTTGTAGTGCTTCCGCAGCGTATCGTTAAAGGGCTTGTTGATTGCAACGTTGAGCGGTTGTAGTTGACTCGTCATTCCTGTGGGTATCACCGCAATGTCCGCACTGCCTTTTGAAAGCCTGACTTTACGGCATTTGTCGTCAAGTGGCCGCGGTAGGAGTCGAGAACTAGGAGTGACTCTTTGAACAACAGGGCTCTGGCACGACGTTGCCAAATGGTCTTCACCCAATCTTCGACTAGGGCACTGCTCATCCATCCATTCTCTTGTGCACGCCACACACAGTTTTTAGGGAAAACCTGTCCAGATGGAAGCGTTTTGCACTTAAAAATGAGGTAGGGTGGTAGTTTTCGCCCAGCGACTCTGCAACATAACATCACGGTAAGACGTTGCTTCTCATACCTAGCAGTTCTTTCTTTCACCTGTTTTGCACCCTTCTCATTGACTGTACGCCATAGGCATGTCTAAATACACTGGGGTCTGATCGACGTTACCGATATGGCCCAGGCTGTACTGCTTCTCCAGCTGCTTCTTGACCAGAAAGCGCTGAAATGCCACCAGCTTGTCTTCAAAATCAGGTGGTAGGTTTTGGCATACGGAAGTCCGCCGTCGCAGGCTGAACCCGAAACACTTCATGAAACGTGTGACTCAGCCCCTGCCGGGTTTAAATTGGGTCCGTGGGACGCCTCTAATGCTAGTGACCTCCCTCGCCTTTGCCTGTATTACCTCCATCATCACGGGCATCGCACCTTCCCTTTGCTTCCTGATAAAGTTGGCAACATCCTTTTCCACCTCGTGGTGTAGCCCGCTCTTGGGTCCAGTGAAGGCCATTCGCTTTGCAGTGCAGCTCGTTCCGCTGCTTCCGCCACCGACGCATGTTCTTCTCGTCCACGCCGAAGTCGCGCTGGGCTTGTAGGTTTGAAGTGCTTTCCACCGCCAAAACTACTTTCCGCTTAAGAGCCGTGGTGTAATGGCATCGCTCTGTGGGCCTCATTGCGCCGCAAACACGGGTGTTTCTCGAAGTGACGTGGCGACGAACACAAGCAAGTACGGGACGGCGAGACCTTTGTTCGCAACGTTTGAACAAGACAGCGCAAACAGGCAAAATGGAGCCTGCAGACCTGCAAGCTATGCCCGCGAGATGACATTATGTTTCTAGCGGTTGCGGGCGAACCGCATCCTCGAATCTAAGCCAACCCCCGAATTTCGTAAATGATTTAAAACAAAAAAGGTACCGGCCTAGATTTGAGTAAATACGGTATAGCCAGTTCCCGGGCCGAAAAACGCAGTAACACCGACGAGTTCACTTCAAAGTGAGAGGCTCCGCTTCAGAGCGCGCCGCAATGTCGGCTGTCCTTGAGCATCTGCTGCTAGAGGAGCGTACGCTATGTGTCTGACGTCACCGTCCGATTTCTTCGACTTTTTTCGCTTCATCCGAACCACCGCATCTGCTTCCGGCGTTTCGACCAATCAAGTGTGGCTGCTGTGTCAGATTATGATGCTTTTTATTATGACACAAACTCGGAATACGGACCCTGAACGGTTTTGTAGTAGGGGCTTTGAGCAATTTTTACTGAGCAGTTTTTTCGCGGGGTGTGCAGCCGTGAAATTTGCAAAGCGAGAGTTTTCGGCGCACCGTTGTCGAAGACGCTATGCTAATTCTACAGTCAGTGTCGGGTGTTCATGCAGCGTCGCGTCCACGCCATTGACAAATGTCTAGGAACAAAATTCAACGACCCTACCACGCATTTAGACCGTTTGTCTAGTCAGATGGTGCAAATCGAGCATGACCGGCTCGAGAAAATTGCCGGGGAAACACCATGGTTGCGTTGAACTGCCATGTTGACAGCCTGACTTGCCGCTGGCGAGGATCGGATTTTTCGCATTTTCGGGAAGTTATTGGTCGATTTGCACTGTCAGAAGTGCAACGAAGCTAGGGCGATGTTTTATTGCGATGCAGGTTGATTATGGCAAGCGGCGAGCAAATTTCTAGACCGGCTTCCCCGAAGTTGTCTTCCCGGTTTGTTAACGTAGCTCCTCGGGCGATGTTTTATTGCGATGCAGGTTGATTATGGCAAGCGGCGAGCAAATTTCTAGACCGGCTTCCCCGAAGTTGTCTTCCCGGTTTGTTAACGTAGCTCCTCGTGTCGAACATGGCAAAGGGCTTGCAGCCAGGGAGCAGCTCAACAACACCGTTGCTCACACTTGCAAGGGCGACCTACGGGTCGCCGCCTCTTTTGAAGCGAAAACTACCGACAATGACGTTCGCGCGCTTTCGAGAGTTTCGTCTGATTTGGCTGATGTGAAACAGGCTTAGCAACGACTATGGCAGCCAGGGAGCAGCTCACTTCATTGCTCGGCTCGCTCGCTGATTGGTCCAGTGGTTTGCGACTCGGTCTCAATGCTGCTGTCACTGTCACTGTTCCTCCTAGTTCATGGACATGAAGTAACCACGATGCTTGACGCTATGGCGACAGTCTGCATGCTGATGTTCACATCTTCCTGCGCCTCGCTGAAGAGGCCTGTCAGCTGGCCAGGGTGCAGATTCAGAATCAACAGTGTCGCGATGCTCTACGCTACAATCTCCGATGCCGTCATGCTCTGTACACAAATGGAGACTGCGTGTGGGTCCGGTTTCCCATTCGCAGACGAGGGCTCTGCGGATACTTTGAACCGTACCGAGTGGTAAGGCTAGTTGGGAAACTTAGCTTCGAGGTTGACTCCGATGGCTTTCAAAAGTCCTGATGATCCGTGCTCCCTGAAGGGGAACACATGGTCCACCTCAAACCTTAGACTCGTAGAGTTTGGCCTTTTTTTTTTTTTTTTTTGCGGGCACAACTACTCGTCTCCTTGGCTTGTCTCTGTGCTATTTTTTTTTTCTTTTAGGCCCACTCTTTAAGCATCAGCTGATGCTTATTTTAGATGGGGCCCAATGACACAGAGCATTCTTCGTCTTTACTCTGTGCTGTTTTTGAGCGCGCATCTCCCCGAGGCGAGGAAGCTGAAGTAAACGGTTGAGCAGCTGACGTTCAGCCGTTCGCCTCGTCAAGCTGTATGGTCCTGCGTTCTTGTCTGTATACTGGTTAAGGGACAGTATACAGTAGACTCACAGTAATTTGTACTTTCGGTTAATGCAAACAAATTTCAAAATTTTGGTTCGCTGGCTATATTTTTAATGCATTTTAAAGCCGCTTAATTCATACCTCGATTTGTCATAAGTTTGGTCAAATCAGACTTATTCTCGCTCCTATGCTCCAGATGTGAGGAGCGGCGACTGAGGTCGGATACATCAAATATCCGGCATTGCATGAGCTGAAAATTTGGCCCCTCCAACATGATCCGGAGTGTTCCAGCGTCCAACAACGAACACACAGCGTGGAAGCAACCAGAAGAAGGTTTATTCGAGATTGCTTCCCAACATATATAGTCTACCGGCGACTGCATGATAACAGCCACGTGTTAGAGATAGCACGCTGGCCAGGGCCCATACATAGAGCGCATGCGCGTCTGATACAATACATCTGCCTCAGTGCAATATTTAAAAGCCTGCGAGCACAATACGAGACACTTGGTGGAAATTCTGGTCGTAGTGAAGACGACTGGGCTGTCGCTTTTGTCGGGTGGACCGCCTTGGCACATACTGCGTGGGCTGGGTTGTAGGCTGCGATACTCCAGCACTTTCCTGGGCTTGTGTGGGCTGTGTTATTGACTGTGGTGCTCCCGCGTTTTCCTGAGAAATGTCTTCACTGTCAGAGTCATCTTCTGTTAAGTCACGTTGGAATGGCTCACGTGTGGCTAGAACATGTTGTCGGTTGTGTCGAAGCGCCTTGTTGTCCTCTGTAAGGATGCGATAAGACATTGGTGCCACCAGGCCCATGACTCAAGCCTTGCAGTCCCATGCATCCCCTCGTACTCATACAACTGCATCTTTCTTGAGTGCTGGCAGAGTTTTCCTTTGGATGTTCTTTGGCTGCGTGGTTGGCGCCGAGACGTCAGTTGACTGGAGCATGACACGAAGTCTGGTAACCGAGTGCGTAACTTCCTGCCTTGAAGGAACTCTCCAGGGGGCTGGCCTTTGGCTAGTGGAGTTAAGCGATAGCCGAGCAGACCCAACCAGAAGTCCTCTTTGAGCTCGCCAGTCTTCTTCATTATTGTTTTCACAATTTGAACTCCTTTCTCGGCGAGGCCATTGGACCGTCGGAATCTCGGACTCTATGTCACATGCTTGAACTCTTATCTGGATGCGAACAAAGCAAATTGATGGGATGAAAACTGAGAACCATTGTCGGTGCAGACTCCCACCGGAATTCCATACCTTGCAAAAATTGAGCTAAGTGTAGCAATGACAATGCATGTCATTGTGTCGATTAGCTTTTCGACTTCAGGAAAGTTCGAAAATGTGTCAAACACGCACAGGTAGGAGTTTCCGCTGTACGTAAAAATGTCAACACTCACCCTCTACCAGGCATCGCCTGGGATCGGCCTAAGCACCACTGGTTCGATTTGTTGTTTGTACGCGTATTTTTGACAAACAGAACAGGTCTTGACCATGTTTTCAATATCCGTATTCAGTCGCGGCCAAAAAACCAAGCGACGGGCTCTCGCTTTGCACTTATTTATGCCTAAGTGACCTTCATGAATGCGACCGTGTGTTGCAGTTCCCATAGCCTTTAGGGGATGACGACTTTGGTCCCCTTCATAACAATGCCCTTGACTTCTGATAACTCAGGACCGAATGGTTTCATCCACCCTTCAATTTCTTCTCCATTCCTTATTTGCCGCAACGCTGTCTGCAAGTCTGGGTCAGTGGCTGTCGCTTCTGCCAGTCGATCAAACATTTTTTTGCTTACCAGCTCCGAAGTCTCGCTCACTGCATGGACGTCGACATCATCAGAGAAGTCATCTTTGTCGCTTGGAACGGCCGACGATGATCTTGATAGCATATTGGCCAGGAACAGTTGTTTGCCTGGGACAACGTGAAGAACGTAATTGTACATTAGCAAGTGCAGAAAGAACTGTTGCAGTCTTGGTGGCATGTCCCCAATGGCTTTCGAAGCAATTGCTAACAGTGGTCTGTGGTCGGTTTCAATGACACACTTGCGGCTGTAAACGAAATGAAAGAATTTCTCACAACCAAAAGTAATGGCCATCGTTTCTTTCTCTATTTGCGCGTATTTTTGTTCAGCCTCAGTCATTGTGCGTGATGCATAGGCGACCGGCCGCCAACTACCACCATAATTCTGAAGAAGGGCAGAACCAATCCCATTTTTAGAAGCATCTGCAACGACCTTCGTCTCCCTAGCAGGATCGAAAATGGCTAGCAAAGGTGGACCGCTTAATGTGTCGCAGACAGCTTGCCATTCTTTAGAGTGGTTTTCGGACCATTCAAAACTGTTGTCTTTTTTAATGAGGCTTCGTAGAAGCGCCGTCCTTTCCAACAGATGCGGTATGTATTTCCCGAAGTAGTTCACGACACCGAGCATTGTGTGAACGCCAGCTTTGTCCTTTGGCGGAGGCATTTCACTTAATGGTGCGGTCATTGCAGGGTTAGGTCTTATTCCGTCTTTGTTTATGACATCACCCAAGAAGTCAATTTCGGTGACACCGAATTTGCATTTCGCCGCATTGAGCGTCAGGCCGGCCTTTTTAGCTAGTTGCAAGACTGCGGAGGCGAGTATCGTGCTCTTCCCTTGTGCTCCCCCATATCAGTATGTCATCGATATAGATTCGCACCCCTGCAACCTGGTCGAATATTTCATTCATAGTTCTCTGGAAAACTTCAGGCGCCGAGGCAATGCCGAAGGGAACTCTCAAGGAACGGTAGCGCCCAAAGGGCGTTCCAATTGTGCACATCTTTGACATAGCCTCATCTAAGGGGATTTGATGGAAGCCCAAGTACACTTTGATGCGAGAGAAAAAAGCGGCACCGGGCAAGCTCAGACTCGGTCTTCTCGTTTCGGCATTTGATAATGCTCTCGCTTTAGGCACTCGTTAATTCACCTCGGGTCAATGCATAAGCGCAGTTTTCCCATCCTTTTTGCGTGCTGCAACAAACGGGCTCACCCAGTCCGTCGGTTCGCTGACTTTGGCCACGATTCCAACACGTTCCATCCGATCCAGCTCTTCTCACAGGGGCTCGAGAAACGCACCGGCTGGACTACCGGTGTTGCATCCTCCCGCAGAGCCATGTGGTACTGGCGTGGTAGACAGCCGATGCCCTGAAACAGCTCGGTAAATTCCTTGACCAGTTGATCAGTGCTGTTCGTGTGCACAGCATTGACAGAACAAGACACTAGTCCTAACGCTTCGCTTGCAGACAGCCCCAGTATGGCCTGGCGGCCCTTCTTTACAATGAAGAAGTGGAAATGCCCACTTCAGTCGTTCACAGCCACTTGTAGCATAGTGACGCCAATGTGCTTTATAATGTCGCCGGTGTGTGCGCGGAGGACGGAGGGGCTTGCTCTTGAAGCAGACTTCGCTTTGAGCCTTTGAAAAACGGAGCAAGGCAACAAGTTCGCTTGCGAGCCTGTGTCTACTTTCAGAGACACTAGTTGGGAAGCCACTCTCGCGTGGATGACCCAATCGGCTCTGTTGCTGAAGCTGATGTCGAGGATTTCGAATCCTGCCTGCTCGTCACATACTTAGCTCACTTGAGACCCTTTTCTGCAACAGGCCGAGAAGTGGTTAACGCCACGGCACCGAAACCATGTTTTGCCGAATGCTGGGCATCTGCCATGTTCGTAGAAGTGGTTTTACTTGGAACACTTGAACTGCCTACGTGCTTTGATCTGAGCCACTTCCTGTTCTCGTTGAGCCTCGTCTTGCTCCGAACATTCCACCGATTGTTCACAAGCTGAACATTTGCTTTGCTGACGCGTTTTGATTTGTGCTACTTGCTTCTCCGCTTGAGCCCATACATTGTTTTGCTCGGCGCATACCTCTTGAGCTTTGCATATTTCCTCCGCCTTCAGTAAGGTAAGGTCCTTAACTTTCAGCATCTTTTCGCGCAATTCCGTATTCTTTGTTCCAAAGACAACCTGGTCCCTGACCATGGAGTCACTTAGGCTTCCAAAATTGCAACTGTGTGCAAGTCTCTTCAAGTCCCGTGAAAAATGTTCGAAAGGTTCTCCCTCAACTTGCGTTACATACCATTCGTACACTTCGTTCTGCTGCTGCTTGCAGTATTCCTTAAGCTTCTTCGTAACTGTTTCATAATCTTCCTTGTTTTCGTTCTCCGAGAACATAAAATTGTTGAATACCTCTAGGGCGTCCTCTCCAGCCTCGGTGAGCAGCAGTGCGGTCTTACTCCCTGCGTCCGTGGCTCTTTCATCGGCTCCGTGGCCTGCAGGAACAGCTCGAACCGCTCGAGGCTCCAGTTCTTTGCGGTGCTACCGGACAGCACCAGCGGCTGCGGTGGCTTCACTAAATCCATCGTGCCAGGGCACAGCAACGCCCCTTCCACCAGCATGTTACTGCGTACGTGAGGGCGACCCCACTTCTGACACCATGTTCCGGCGTCCAACAACGAACACACAGCGTGGAAGCAACCAGAAGAAGAACTTAATTCAAGATTGCTTCCCAACATATATAGTCTACCGGCGGCTGCATAACAGCCATGTGTTGCAGATAGCACGCTGGCCAGGGCCGATGCATAGAGCGCATGCGCGTCTGATACAATGCTGAGTGGAGTTGCCCTGTTGCCGTTTCGTTACCTGAGCTTCGCGAGCAGCGATTGCAGCTGTTGACTGTGCTTCAGCGAAGCAAGACCAGTTGCACACTGGTTCGGATGCTAACTGGCACGTCGCTGTTTTTTTTTTTCTTAGAAGGCATCTCGCCGTTTCAGTGCATATGTTCGTTCTTGTTGCTTCCGTCTGCATGATGCATTGATGATGTGCGCTCATCACGAGCTGCTCGTTGTGTGGTGAAAGCTCCTTACATGGATGCCGCCACTTGTAAAAAAGCTTCACCGCTACTGCGACATTGTGATAGAGGCCATGGAAGCCTCACTATTTTGGAGCAGTTTTGCTTCAGTGTTTCTGACAATGGGCATGCAGTACACCATGAAGGAATTGTGAAAAATCATCATTGCCTTGCAGTTTTCTCGTAAAAGCAGGTGACCATTACTTAATTTTTCATTAGTTAACTTTCCTGCGGCGTGAAACTGTTTCGGAATGTTTCTGAGTGAATGTTTCTGTAGCAGTTCGACTATTTGACCTTCGGACAGTTCGGTCTTTCGTAACTATTGTGGTTTTACTTTGTTGGGAAACCAGCGCATTGATAACTTTTTTCAACTGCACTTGAGTAAACTTATACTCATATTTCATGAGCTACATTTGCAGAAATAGATCCAAAATACTATTTGTATGCGTAGATATACATAAAGCAAATTGCATTTAGTTTTGGATCATATTAAGGTGTACTTTGGACAACTGAAACATCTGATAATTTGAACATATCAGCGGCTATATTGCTGTTTTTTCATGCCTCATGTGACCTTAAGTTCAACTACACGTCAGGGCCATAGTTCGGTTGATGAAACTATTTAGCGGTCATACATGAATACCACGAGGCGCTCCATGTATACTAATGTCTAATGCATTGTTTGAAAGAGCACACAAGCGAAGTGTCTATAGTCCTGTAACATAGTTCATATTCTGGCTTGACTGTATTCACACATAAAGACTATTTTTTTGTCTTTTGCCTTGTTCGTAGTGTCTTTGCAATTCCGCGTATGTAAACTAATATGCTAGCTGTTCAGGTGGCCTTTGTCATTGCTGTCTGTTATGGTTCGCAGTAATGCATAAATGCTGCTGAGTCTTCTAATTTGTTGCTTTGCACAGTGTTGTTAATTGCAATGTCCCCCCCCCCCAGTGTTGGTGGCCGTTCTGGTGCGGTACTGACATGCCAGAGCTGTCGAGGTCGAGGTATCAAGGTGACATTCAAGCACATTGGCCCAAATATGATGCAACAAGTGCAGTCGACTTGCCCTGATTGTCGCGGTGATGGTAAGTGTCGTCATATCAGAGCACCCTTGAACTTAGTTCCCCAACATAGCGAAGTAGCAAGCATTTGTGATGAGTTTTCCTCTTTCGGATGCTGACGGCTCATCAGTGTTTCAGTTCTATGTTCGTTGTTTTTCATGACAAAGGAACAGCAATACCTTCTGTTTACCTAAATGATGGTAGTTCTATTGTAGAGGGACTTTTGTGGTATGCGGAGAGGGCATGGATTTAGTTTACATCGAACTCGAAAGGGATCACGAAATAGTTCGGTAAATTGAATAGATAAAAGTTTTATCTGTAGCCCAGAAGTATGAATACAGTGCACCCACGCTAGCAGCATGCTTCCTCCAGTGACACCTGCTGCCCGCCTGCATATTGGCAGCACACCGCTCTCTGGTTGGCGCTAGGCCTAGCTCACTTCATATCGAAGCCGCACAGCGGACGGTGCTTTGGGAGAAGCCACCGCCTATCTTAAGAGGTCTAACTCTGTTACTGATGAATTGAAAACACATCTAGTTTGCTTCTTTAATACCAACACCTTGCTTTCAGCTTAGTTTATTTCCTAATGTGAGGAGGAGACGTGAAAAATGAAACTGACTGGATATAGTTTGCCATTTGGCAATCATGGTATCTGTTTTGCCTTGCACTTGGTCTTTTTTTTTTTTTAGATGGCGTAGTTAGATAACGCAGAATGGTTGGATTTCAGTTCGCATAGGGAGGCTTCATCCCAGAGGCCCGAGACATGAACGCATGTTTGCATGTGTTTCGTTTTACTATTCGCATTGTATTTTATGTAGTGCACTTGAGTTGTAAATGATGAGAATGGTTTTATTTGGGCTTCTTAGGGTCTTTTGCAGCATACTGCCAAGATATTTTGCCAAATGCACCAGCAGATTTTTGATTGTGATGGTGTCAAGGAAGGCCACGGCCCATTTTCACCTATAGAACCCATTCACTAGCAGCCCCCCCAAAGAATGGAAAAAAAGTAGGAACTGCAAGCTTTGCTATAGAAAGAACAAGAACAGAACTTGGAACAAGTGTAGTGGGCAGCACATCCCACATTTACCTCCACTTCATGTCCTCTTGCGACTGCTTTCTCTAGTGGCACAGCAGTCATATTGCCTAACTTGAAAGTTTGCGGAAAGTGTAGTGTATTATGTATGTAGCTGAAAATTGCAAGAATGGTAGCTAAGAATATGTGCAACATTCTGTACATATAAATTTTTTTTGTAATCAATTTTGGCTCAGTGCTGTCGATTATTTTTGTTTTGCTTGTATAAGGGTTCTGCATGATTTTGACCACCTGGTGGTCTTCAGTGTGCACTGGCATCGCACAGTACACGAGCCTCAAGCATTTTGCCTTCATCGAAATGAGACAGCTGTGGCCGGGATTGTACCCGCGTCTGTCGGCTCAGCTGCCGAGCACCATGGGCACAGAGCCAGTGCGGCGGCTCTAGTCATGAGTTTTGAAGTTGCCAGTTCAGAAACAGGAGTAAAACTTCTTCAATTCCTGAAGTGGTAGCTTCACAACCCCATAACTCAAGTTCTATTACAGTCGAATCCTGCTACAACGAAATTCACGGGACCCGCGAAAAATTTCGCTTAAGCGGAAGCTTCATTGTCATGAAATAAGACCAAAAGATTGGGCGAATCAGCCTAGTAGTTCATGAAGGTTTATTTCCAGAAATTTATCAGATTTGATATTTCACTGTTTTGAAATCGGCGCCATGGTGTGGTTTTCACAGCACTCGGGAAATCTCGGACAATGGACATACCCTATAGACACCTATAAGGGAAGCACCCGTGTATGGTCCACACCTTGTTTTCCAGAAGGAAATATTAGAAAAAAAAATATGTGTAAGGGCTGCACCCAAACTGTCCACACGACCCCACGGGAATAACCTTCGAAATGCACGCGCCGTGGCCTCCGCGATCAGCTCGGGCTGCGAGCAACGGCGCGCTTGATCGCAGAGGCGACGCATGCGCATAGGACCTTCCAGGTGCCGCCCATGGATGGCGTCAGAGGCCGAGGCTCACGATCATCATCGTCAACTTTTTCCTCCGCTGCCAGCTCCCGCTATCCGTATCGTCATCAGTATCACCAGCTCCAGCGTTTTGTGGCTGTGGCTGTCGAAGGCACGGGAGTTGTGGTTCACCGTAGTTGTGGTTTTCGCATGATGCCGCCGAGCGTTGTAGTTTTAGCAGGGTGGGCAAGCAAGTTGCGCGGCTGGGAGTTAGCTGTCGAACACGGCAAGCGTGCAGCGGGCACAAAATTCGACGTGGCTAGATCTAGTTCACTCTAACGTGGCCGAGAAGTGCGTCCGACGATGGGGCAACCAATAGGATGCATTGAGGAACACAAGCTGCAAAAAGCGCGCTTTCCGAGGCAAGCCGTGCAAATTTCCCGAACTGAAAGAGCTGCTCTGCTAAGTAACGGAAGTGCGGAACAACGGCTGCGCGTTGACAGCGGAAATGCTACGCGACTTCTTGTGGGATGAGCGTGCACCGGAGCACAACACCAGCTCTGAGTGGGAATACACCGCGAATGGCGATTGAACGTAGAATAAATGCTGCTGATTTCCTGATTGGTGTGCTTTTACTTCAAAAATTTTTTTTCGCAAATCGCGTTTATGAGCCACCCCCCGAAAATTGGCCCTCAAATCTAGAAAAAAAAAGTGCGGCCCTTACATGCGTTTATACGGTATTCACGTAATAAACGTACCTACTATACTTGCACGCAAAGTGCCCCTGCTTTCATCCTGTTAGAGTCCATACTGAAACCGCTGTGCCTGGAGGCATTTTGGTGCGGATAAGGCGAGGCGCACGTGCTCGTGTAACTGTGCGTTAAATAGGCGTCACATGTACCTTGAAATCGGTGCTTTAGACGTGTCAGGAATGCAGTTGCTCAGATTCTTCAAAGATGTTTTGAAAGCGCGCTACAACCATACTGGCGATGTACCATTCTGTTGAGATTCCTGAACCATCTTCACTCGGCCATTTACGCAGCAGTGTTTGTATTACTGGTTAGAACAGAAGCTTGGGCGAGTTTGTACATAATTGATGAAGATGAAAGGAAAGACGCACACAGACAGGTGCTGACTTGCAACTCAAATTTTTTTGCTTGCTGTGAAAGTTCGTCCTAACCGAAGCACGCATAAAACAGGAAGTCTTAAGTGGATTTTTTTTTTTACTTTGAATCCTATAGTAAAAGTACCAAAGAGGCACACATTGTTCATCTCATTCGAGAATTTGTCAACCTACCTAGTTCATTTTAATGGGAGTGTACTGTATATGGGTCTCTTTTGTGCAAGCCATGGGTGCAGCAGTGTGCTGTGTCTTCTGGGCAGTCATGACAAGATATGTATATGTTTGCAGGGGAAGTGATCAATGAGAAGGATGCATGCAAGAGCTGCAAGGGTCGCAAGGTGATAAAGGAGCTCAAGTACCTAGAAGTTGACGTGGACAAGGGCATGCGGGACAATGAGCGCATTGTTTTCAGAGGTGAAGGTGATCAGCAGGTTAGTATGCGCTTACTGTTTCTTAGCTTAGTTTTAAATTTTGATGCTGAATCAAACTGTGGGTGACGACTGTTTTGTTGAAATGGAGTGACTACACTATTCTGCATATATATTTCGATTTTGGGAAATGACGCCACTCTTTATGAACACTGAGTCGAAGAGTGGAGGCTTTTAGATGCCGTATTTTTGCATTTGCTCATGTTAGCGTCCTTAATGCATTTCCTTTGTGGTTGACAGTTGGGGATAAAGGAAATGGTGTTAATACCTGTGCACCACAAGCTAACTTAATGCCATAGACAACATAGACAACATGCCATATAACATAGACAACAAAGGCTTGCATGAGCAACTGTCACCTCGCCATCTCGCACAAAATCGGCACTGAATGCGACGCGCTGCCCGTGCTCAGAGGCAACGCCGTACTCCATAAGGTCTGGTAAGGTCAGTGCTGTTGGCACACTAGTCACCTGCGAAGCCCATCGCGTGCTTCGCACTTTTCAACATACGCACTCAGACGATGTGCCTGTGTGCAAAAAGACACACTCGCGCTTACGGTGGAAAACACGGAGTGGAGTGGGCCTGTTTTCATTTCATTAGTTCGTGATTGGAGGGCTCTTTTTACTCTTTCTGACGTGGAGAAAGGATAGTAGGGTGGAGGCAGGCGGCATGGCCTGCCACGCCGGCCACGAGGTCACAACAGCGGAACGCGTTGACATGTCGGCGTTGTGCTTGGCACTTGCAAGAGGATAATGATTACAGCAAGCCACGAGGTGGTTGGTACAATAGATGTGCTGAGGCGGCTCGCGAGCTCTCAACATAAGCAAGGTGCGCATAATGCCATTGCTGTTGGCAAAGAAAGGGTAGGAGTAAAGGACCACTTTAATTTCATATAAAGGTTTTTCCTGCGAGTTATCCGCAGCACATTTATGGTGGATTCTTAGTGTGCTAGGAGACAAATTTTTTATGTAGAAAAATTTCAGTATTGCGAAGTAAACTGCAGATTTTATTGATTTTGTTAAATCGAGGTTTAACTGTAGTCATTTTGTGTTGCTACAAATATCTCTGGCAGACCAACATAAGTTTGGCCCAACTGGTAGTAGCTAGGCTTTACAACCCAAATTTCTTGTCTGCTCCAACATCTTGCTTTTATGGTTTCTTCTTGCTCTCATTGGTGGGTCTGCTGTGTTCGGATCCTTGCATTTTTATTGAAGTCTGCTTCAGTGCAGTGTCGGGGGTACACACTTCTTTGGGTGGCTTCTGTTAAGATGATGTGCCAGACGCGAGATGTTGTGGATCATCAGCTGCTTTCTTTTAGGATGCAATGAGAGTACAAGAATTGTTACTAGACTGATTTCTGTGAGGCATGTTTTCGACGGCATGTCTAGACTTACTGTGAATTGCTTTGTCGTAGTCATGGCTATTATAAATGGGAAACTATGTTCATCAGCGATATGGCAAGATTAGTGTGCACAGGGTTAGGTATGTAGCTTCTTGGTATAAGCACACCTGCCCAGGTGTTTGCATGAGCCTGATTGCTTCAATTTCTCATCTTTCTTCTTTTAGCCTGGAATGGAGCCTGGTGACATCATCATAGTGCTGCAGACCAAGCCACATGAGGTGTTCCACCGGGATGGTTGCGACTTGTACATGACCCACTCAGTGACTCTGACAGAAGCCCTTTGTGGTTTTGAAATGGTGCTGAAGCATCTAGATGGCAGAGACCTTGTAATTCGAGAAGTGCCAGGGTCTGTTATCAAGCCTCGTGAGTACTACTTTTTGTTGTAAGCTTGTTTAGCATTGAAGCTACATAGAAGGTAATGGACCCCTTTCATAAATTTTATGTTGGTTATACCGAACGCCCTACCAGTGGCTCGAATAGGAACTTCTTTGACAAAAGTCAGTCTGGTTGGTTTGAAATATCATCAGCCTGACTACGCCCACTGCAGAACGAAGGCCTCTCCCATATCTCTCTAATTAAACCTTTCTTGTGCCAGCTGCGGCTATCTTATCCCCTTTTTATCCCGTCTGCCCACCTAACTTTCTGCTGCCCCCTGCTACATTTGCCTTTTCTTGGCATCCAGTCTGTTGCCCTTAACGACCATCAGTTATCTTGCCATTGCATTGCATGCCCTGCCTAAGCCCATTTATTCTTGATTTTGACTAGGATGTCATTAACCTGCATTTCTTCCCTGACCCATTATCTCCTCATCCTGTCTCTCAGAAGTTAATCCTATCATTTTCCTTTCCATAGCTCGCTGCATTGTCCTTAGTTTAAGCTGAATCCTTTTCGTTAGCCTCCACGCGTCTGCTTTATAAGTGAGTACCAGTAAGGTACAGCTGTTGCCATATTTATACGAATCTAGGCCGATAGTTTTTTTTTTTTAAACACGAGATGTCTTGGGTTGGCTTAGCTTCGAGGATTTTGTCATTGCATTCATAAAATACAACAGTGCATAAAAACGAAAAAAGTAGCGCGCAGGTG
This sequence comes from Amblyomma americanum, assembly GCF_052857255.1. Lineage (NCBI taxonomy): Eukaryota > Metazoa > Arthropoda > Arachnida > Ixodida > Ixodidae > Amblyomma > Amblyomma americanum. The sequence continues at coordinate 99,756,883 of NC_135497.1, read as the reverse complement.
GCGCCTCCACGAAATGCCAACAGAAGACTACACTGCAGCTGTTGCTATCTGTAGCCGATACCAATAAAAACACTCGAGCATTGGCTGCTGTTTTGACCTCATTTTCTCTGTGGTGGCGTGGGCACGTTCCACGGCAGTGAAAGTTTTCCACACATGGTTTTCAGACATCGTGGCGCACCAAGCAGACAGTGTAAGAATAGTGCCACCTTCAAGTGAAAAGTTGTGCTCGCTGCAGAGCAGTCTTCAAACCTGTAAGCTGGTTGGGACTTCAGCGTCGACACAAAGAGTGTTCGCCGTTGGAGTGGGCAGTGTGATTAACATTTTGATCGCGCCGCAAAGAGGAGGGCCTTCACGGTCTCGAAGAAAAAGGCCGCCATCCCTAAGTGGAATCGGCACTGGCAGAGTTCTCGAATTTGTGGAGGTCAGTGGCACTTCCAGTGACCACAGAAGGCTATAGGCCAGAACGAGAGAGCTGGTAAGAGAGCGAGGCATTCCACGGGACCAGTGAAACGTGCGAGCTAACTTCAACAGGCCGCATCAAGTGTGCGTCGCTAGAAGTTGTAGCTACCTGGATCACTGCAGCCTGGGATGACATCCCAGAAAGCTTGGTTGCGCAGTCGTGCCACTCGTTACGTGCTCGGTGGCTCAGTGGTTACAGTGCTCTGTTGCTGACCCCAAAGATGAGGGTTCGATCACGGCTGTGCCAGTCAGTTTTTGGTGGAGGTGAAATGCTAGGGGCCCATGTACTGTGTGATGTCAGTGCATGTTAAAGAACCCCAGGTGGTCAAAATTATCCTGAGCCCTCCACTACGACGTCCCTCATAGCCTGAGTTGCTTTGGGACGTTAAATCCCACAGACCAGTCGTTCCAAAAGTGCAGCCTTTCCAATGCACTTGATGGCATGGAAGATTGTGCACTTTACGAAAAGGACAGCGATAAGGAGGTCAGCGATGATGACTATGAGCGGGGAGCAGGTTCGTGGAAATGTTCGCCTACTGTCCTTCAAGGAAAGTTTTTTTAAAATTAGTTTGCCTTTTACTTTCGGTTGTCTGCTTAGAATTGTGGCTGGCCTCACCGTATTTACACGATTGTAATACCCCTGTCACACGGGACTTCTTCACGGCCTTTGCCGTAAAGGTGTCTTAATGCACTAATACCCCTGTCACATGGGACTTCTTCTCGGCCTTTGCCGTAAAGTTGTCTTATTGCACTAAAGGAGGAAAACCGAAAAGGAGCAGCGACGCTGCTACACGGCACATCCAAAGGAGCTAGAACGCGGCCTCCGTGAATGCCAAAAGTCACCGCTGTGTGTGAAGCGGTGCTAGTAACATTTTGAAATTAAAGCAGACGGTAGCACTTCAGCTAAGAGTGCTTTCGTTTATGTTGGAAAAAGTAGCTATCACGATAATAAACGAGCGTTCTGACGGTGAGAAACGGATATTTTGAAACAGATTTTTTTTTTTCGTTCTCGGTCCGACCACGGTAGGCGCACTTTTCCATTCGGCTCTGTTGTCTTTGTGAGAAAAACTTCGTGTGGGAGAGCGATCGAATCGTGCGACGGTGAATAATTCAGGAAACAGTGACGACTCGGAGGCGTATTCTTTAACAAACAGACAAGGAAAACTGTAATTACTTTACGGATACACAAAGCGTGGTCAAACGGAACACCCGACACAAACGTCTCTCTTCTTTGCCGTCTAAAAGGCCACTGTCTTGCCGAGAGTCCGAGGGGCCCGGCCGCTTTCAGCTGCATCCGGCCGTTCCGCTGCCCAACTCGCCTCCCGGGCGCCGTCGTCGAAACCCGATCCCGGGCCAGACACCGGCGCTCCAAAAACTGGGAGTGTCCCGCACTGCTCCGGTCCCCAATGGCACCCCGTCGCGCACACGTGCGAAGGAAACACACACACACACAAAACTCAAAGGAGGGCACACGGGCGACGAGAAACACAGGCAGTAGTAAACGATGCAGTTCGTGGAAGACGCACTCTCCCTTTCCCCAAAAAAAGACAGAATACACAACAACCTCCCGGCCCCAACAGTGGCAGCACTACACACACAACTTGAGGGGGTAGAGAAGCTGTACCGGCCTTCGCACTGTGGATCCATTGGGCTGCTTCACAACACACGCTCGGACTTGGTTATCTCTTCCGTGGATCACTTCTACGATCCTCCCCGTCTTCCACATGTGTCGTGGCGCCTTATCCTCGCGGAGGAGAACTAAGTCCCCTAGAGAGGTCTGTCGAGCTTGTTGTTTGCCGCAAGTGTGCGCCGACCTTAACGTCAAAAGATATTCATTCCGCCATCGCCTACAAAACTGCTCCAGCAATCGTTTGCGGTGCATCCACCTTCGTGTCACAGTTTGCGCTGACGAACTGACATCATGACACGGAGAAGGTAGTGACGTCTCTTTCCTGTCAAAAAATGCGCCGGAGTAAGAATTTCGGGGTCTTCTGGCAACGAAGAAATGTAGGTTAGTGGGCGGGAGTTAACAATGCTTTCCACCTCCTGCAGTACTGTTGTAAGCTGTTCGAAGGTGAGTCTTGCCTGGTGTAGGATTTTACAGAGGCAAACTTTCACAGTCCTCACCATCCTTTCCCAGAATCCACCCCACCATGCTGCTCTTTCCACGATGAATTTCCATTTGATGCGTGTCTTGGAACAGTGGTCGTGGAAATTTCCGTCAAACAAGGGGTCTCTCAATGCTGCAAATTCTTTAGAGGCGCTCTGAAAGGTTTTGGCGTTGTCAGTGTATATCACTGATGGCAGTCCTCGTCGGGCGGTAAATCGTCGGAAAGCCAGCAGAAACATTTCGGATGATAGGTTCGAGACAAGCTCCAGGTGAACTGCTCTCGTAACTGCGCAAGTGAAGAGGGCAATGTAGGATTTGGAGACCGTGTCCTTCTCCTTAGTGAAGAGCGGCCCGGCGAAGTCTATGCCAACCACTTGAAACGGTTCAGAACGGCAAACTCTTTCTGTTGGTAAGGGCGCTGTGGGAGCTTCTCCAGGCTTCGCGCGACCTTTGAGGCAGATGTTGCATTTGTTTACAACCCTTTTTACTTGTTGAAATCCTCGTGGGATCCAAAACCTCTCTCTCACTTCTGTGAGGGTTTCTGTAGAGCCGCCGTGTAATGTTCGTAAATGAGCGTCTCGAATAACGAGCTCCGTGAACGGATGGCTAGGAGGGAGGAGCAGTGGGTGCTTCACCTGTTCATTCTCGTCAGAGAAGTGCAGCCGCCCTCCCACACGTAGCAGTCCCTCAGGATCCAAAATGGGCTGTAACTTCTGTAAACTTGATTGAGATTTCAATGAGAGCCCTTGGCCAAGACGGGATATGTCATCCGTGTATGCTTCTTCCTGAACGACTTTCAACCAGTATGCCTCGGCCCTTTCTACCTCTTCCGTTGCTAGACAAGAAGAAACTATGCCCGACGGATTCCGGCAAGCACTTATGAATCTGAACACCCAGGCAGTTATCCGTAAAACTCGGAAAAAACTACTGTGGTGAGCCAGGTCCAAGATCGGCCTAAATGCCCTTACTTGCAACACCTTTACTTCTTTCCTTTCTTCCGAACTTTCCTCAGGCGTTGGGACGTAACTCTCATTCAGAGCTGGCCAGGACTCCTCTGTCTCTGAAAGCCATGATGGTCCAAACCACCACAGTCGGTCTCCTTGAAGACTCTGTAGAGTCACTCCACGTGTTACACGATCAGCGGGGTTCTGTGAACCGGGGCAATGCCTCCATTGGTCTTTCTCTGTGCAGATTTGAACCTCGGTCACTCTGTTTCGCACAAACTGGTTCCACTGCAAAGGGTTTCCTTTCAACCAATGAAGGGTTATGCTGGAGTCGGTCCAGTAAATCATTTTCGTTCGACCAGCATACATCATTAAGCAGCCTTCCAGAAACTTGGCTATTCTAGCACCTATCAGTGCACCCATCAGTTCAAGTCGGGGAAGAGTCATACCTTTTAGGGGTTAAACTCTCGCTTTCGCGTAGATGAGTTCCGTGTGAACGCTGCCTTTGGAGTCCTGTAGACGCAGGTAGGCGCATGCCCCGTACGCTCGCTGACTGGCGTCGCAGAAGATGTGCAACTGTACACTCTGCGGTTGAACTACTGGAGCAACACATCGGGGTACGGTCAGTGAACAAAGGCCCATTAGCTCCGACTTCCAGTCTTCCCACTTCCTGAAAATATCATTGGGTAATTTGTCATCCCAACCGATGTGCCGTTGCCACAATTCCTGAAAGAGTGCCTTGGCTTGTATGGTAAATGGCACTAGCAATCCCAGAGGATCAAATATTCTGGCGATGGTTTGTAGAACAAGTCTTTTGCAGTTGTGCTCTCTGTCCAAAACGCTTGAGAGAGACTTGGTGGCCATGGTGATCGTATCTTCTGCAGGATTCCAAATAAGCCCAAGAATTTTTACTGTTCCAACCGAGTCATTCAGTCCCTCCTGCGACGCAAATAGGTCTTGCAAGTGCCTTGAGTTCGACGACCACTGTCGCAGACTCATTCCGCAAGCTCCAAGAATATCGTTGGCTTGCGCGAAAATCTCCTCCGCATCCTTTTTCTGTGTCTGCTCCAAGCAACAGGTCGTCGACGTAGAACGACTCCGCCAGAAGCGCAGCTATTCTCTGCTTTGGCTCCTCAACTGTCTTAAGGTGGTATTGCAGGGTGGCGTTTAGCAGGAATGGGCTAGCCTTGGTGCCAAACGGCACACGCTTCATTCGCCACTCTTCTACTTCAGGATCAGGTTCTTCCTTTGAAGGCAAGCCGTTAAACCAGAGAAAGCGCAGGGAGTCTCGGTCCTCTTTTCGGACACTGATTTGCAAAAATGCCTTCTCAATGTCAGCTGTCAAAGCGACCTGATGAAGTCGAAAACGAATCAGCAGCTTGACCAGATCAGCTAAGAGACAAGGCCCCTTCTCCAAATGCTCGTTCAGGGAGGAAGACCCTTGTTCATGTGAGGAGGCGTCAAAGACAATGCGTAGCTTAGTCGTTCTTGAGTCACTGCGCAAAACAGCGTGGTGGGGCATGTAATAAACCTGATCGGTGGCTTGCTGTTCAGGTGTTACACGTTCGGCATAGCCCAAATCTATGTAGCTCCGCATTGTACTTTCATACTCCGCGCCAAATTCCGGAGTGCGCTGAATTCTTTTCCCTAGGCTCTTCAGTCGCTTTAGTGCCTGTGAGCGGTTGTCACAAAGTTGTCCACTGTTTTCTTTCCACGGAAGGGCGACTTCGTAGCGGCCGTTCTTCATTCTGATGTTTCTTTCAAACTGACCCACAATCGCTTCCGCTTCCTCATTCGGCCCTCCGGTATGATCCATAATGCCAATGCTTTCCAATTCCCAGAAGCCTTTCACAAGTCTTTCCGTGCTTTCAAGGACTGTACTTACCCTGAGGACACAGGAGTTGGCTGAACTGTCAACTGAGGTATGCACGGATATCGGACCCTGAAACATCCAACCGAAGACCGACCCCAGGGCAACCAAGTCAGCGCTTTGCTGGGAACGTTGAATTTCGCCAGTCATGAATTTCCACAGGTGTTCAGCGCCAATAAGAAGCCCAATTCCTGGTACCGCTGGCATTCCCGGCAATAGAAGCTTGTCCGCGATGGGCCGTCCTGTCTCTTCTATTGCTCTGACAAAGTTGTTTTCGACAGGCACCTGGACTATGTCGTTGCAGATGAAAGGAACCTCAATGGCCTCTATAATGTATTCCTTGTCACTGTACTGGCTGCGAAGATGCACTTCTACTAGACGACGTCTTTCTGGTGCTGATGTGGCGGTCCCGAATGTACTCAGCTGGATCGAGGTCTTTCCACTTTCTTTGAGGCCTAAAAATTTAGAGATGTCCTCACGGATAAAAGTGCGGTTGCTTCCCCCATCCACGATGCCTCGAATGTAACCGCGCCTACCTTCTCCAATAGCCCAAAGCCGGCAGGTTTGCAGAAGAATTTCATTGTTGAGGGAATTTCGGCTGCTTGCATGCAAGCTGTTAATCTCCAATCTTGGAGTCACCTCTAGTTTCTTCGGCTTCCAGTTTGGATCGCGCACTGATAGAACATGTCTGCCGCTACACTTCCCGCAATTTCAGTCGGCGGCGGCAGTCTTTCGAACGATGTCCCCTCAAGGTACATCGGAAGCAGCGGTTGTCCTTTTTAAGTCTTTGCAATCTTTCCTCCCTGTTTATTTCACTGTCACAATCTGCAGCGTTGTGAGTAAGTGAGCCGCAGAAAAAGCACTGTTCCCTTACTTTGGAAGTTGCGTGCAGTACAGCAGACGTCGGCGGGAGAGACAACGATTTCTTCTCGCTTTCCTGTCTGACTCGCTTGTTGTCTCTATTGCTGTCAATACCGCTCTTTTCCCGGCTTTCAACTTCGACTGTCAAAAAAGTTAGAAGTTCCTCCAGCTCACCGTCTGAAGGGCTCTTGACAGATGTAGGCTCACCGTTCTGAGTGTCGCTAGCTGAACGCGGCCACTCCGGAGTGTTGGCCCAGCCGTTTATAATAGCCCACGACGATGTCAGCAGGTAGGGCTTTCAAAAGAATGTCTATCATCATGGCAGAATAAGTGGGTCGAGCTCACCTTCAAACCCATTCAGTCCACGCACATGGCACTGAACGTGATCCACGAGCTTCCGCAGGCCTCGCACGTCGTCCGATGACGTTTACAGACGGTAGCGATCTCAGCTGGGCAAGATGCTCCTGTATAATCTGCCGGGGTGTCCGCCAAAGCGCTTGGACAGAATGTGTACGGCATCGTCGTAGCACTCCCCCTGTCGCCTGTAATCCGGCTATCGATGACGCTGCCGCTCCGCTCAGAAGGCCTTTTAAGTAATGAAACTTTTCTCCCTTTGTGAGGGTTTCCATTCTCATCAACGGCTTCTTTAAACTGCTCCCAAAAAAACCGTGGCCACTGTCGAAGCTCACCGTTGAAGGTCTGCAGCTGAAGGGTGGGCAGCTTGACTGCACTGCGATGAAACAGCTTCGCCGCCGCCATGTTGGCTTCCTCGTTGTGGCTCTGCCGGCTGTGTAGCCAATAGGCGAGAAGCTCTGAGCAGTTCAGCTTCTTTCGCCTTGAGCTGTCCAAGCATGCCCCCTGGCTGCGTCCCTCGTACCGCATGACCGTCTCAAACTCAGAAGCGAAGTCTTCATCGGCAACAGAATCTTCCAATTCGGCGTTCAGCTTAAGCAACTCGTCGTTGTTGGCTGCAAGTCTTTCGATTAGGGAGCACAGCGTTCCGATGTCTGTCGCGCCCAAAAGCTGTCTTGGCTTCGTTGATCAGCTTGGTATTTTTGCTGTCGACGCGCTCTTCTCTCTTTTCTTTCGATCTCTGCATGATTGCGCAGAACACGGACCGTGGCGTCACTCACTTTTCTCCGTTACCGTCGCAGCCTGCTTCCAGTTTTCAGAAGATCTCCAAGTCCTGGAGATTGCAGTTCCCGGGTTTCGGCACCATGTTTGTCTTTGTGAGAAAAAACTTCGTGTGGGAGAGTGATCGAATCGTGCGACGGTGAATAATTTCAGGAAACAGTGACGACTCGGAGGCGTATTCTTTAACAAACAGACAAGGAAAACTGTAATTACTTTACGGATACACAAAGCGTGGTCAAACGGAAACACCCGACACAAACGTCTCTCTTCTTTGCCGTCTAAAAAGGCCACTGTCTTGCCGAGAGTCCGAGGGGCCCGGCCGCTTTCAGCTGCATCCGGCCGTTCCGCTGGCCCAACTCGCCTCCCGGGCGCCGTCGTCGAAAACCCGATCCCGGGCCAGGACACCGGCGCTCCAAAAAACTGGGAGTGTCCCGCACTGCTCCGGTCCCCCAATGGCACCCCCGTCGCGCACACGTGCGAAGGGAAAAACACACACACACAACAAAAACTCAAAGGAGGGGCACAACGGGCGACGAGGAAAACACAGGCAGTAGTAAACGATTGCAGTTTCGTGGAAGACGCACTCTCCCTTTCCCCAAAAAAAGACAGAAATACACAACAGGCTCCTCGTTGTGTTTCGAGAAGCGTGCTTTGTTTGCTTGTGTCTTTGTGCACACAAGCAAACTGAAAAACACGCACACAACAGAGGCAAAACGAAGAAAAAAACAGCAAAGCGAGATGCCGCAAGCACGTGTGTGTCGATGCCAGCTGCTGAAAAAGCGTTTCGTCCTTTCTTAGCAGTGTGGGATGTCTTTAGTCATAGCCCTCCTCTACGGTTAAGGGGGGATGAGGGTCTTGAAAAACTTTTTTTTTATTTCTTAACATATCTTCCTGAAAATTGGGCATGCAGATATATCTTTGAATGCTAATCCCAAAATATATATTCAGATTTTTATATATCTCATCTAGAAATGATGATATGGCAAAAATAATTTATGCCACTTAGGTCTTTTTCTTACGGGCCATTATGGTGATTTCTTAATTAAAAAACTAATTTTAAAGTAATTCTATCATTCTTAAGGGGCCCATTGCAACATCCTAAAGCTCAAGAAATTTTTAAAAAGTCATCACATAGGTCATGAATGAATAACAAAGTAGGAAAAAAAAAAAACAATGCGGGAGTAATTAGCTTACATCTGACCTAATTGCTAGTCTATTGGGCTTAATGAAAAATTGGGAAAGTTTTTAGGATGTAGCTGAGGTATTGCTGAAAAAAAATACCTACTTCAATAAAAATCAGTCGATGCAAAGATTATGAAAAAGTTCCGTAAGGCAAAGGCATTTGATAGAAAAAGCAAAGCTGAGAAAATTGCATTCAAAGTTTCTGCTTACTCTGCCCATTTTTGTTTACTGATTCATATGGAAAAAATTTTAATGCTTTAGCATGCCGCCCCAGTCATTGCCAAACACAATAACACCAAAAAAATCTGTTCATGTAAAGATTATGAAAACCTCTGTATTGCATTGGCACAGTCCTGGGTGCTGTCAGGCTTGTGCTTCTTGGCCATCCTCTTCTTCACCTTTTCAGCATTGGTGGGACCTTTATCAGACCTGCACAGCCTCTGTTTCTTTTTCAAGGCTCCTACCAATGAGGCAGCTCCCAGGCCTGTAACCAAGCTGTGCTGCAACAGCTCTGCTGGTTGTTGCCATTCCTTGGTTGAAGCGAGAAACTGCTTCTTGCGAGGTTAAAAACAGGACAGTGAGGAGTGTCTAATGCGAATGTTCAAGCTTCAGCTTAGAGCGCACAACGTCTTGGCGCTCTGCCAAGTTCGCCGAGCCCCCCCCCCCCCCCCCCCCCAAGGAGCTCTCCTCAAAATATATATATATAAAAAACTAATGATGTTATCAGCGGCGGCAGCGGCTTGGCGCGCTGCCAAGGTCCGCGCTGCGCGTGCTTGTCGAAGCGTTGAGCACGCGAGCTCGGTTCAGCCGCGTCCGTCGGCACGAAGCGGCGTGCGCAAACGCCGAAGTCGACGTTAGGCTTAGGTCAGCCGGCTCGGCCGCTTCCGACGACACGGAATTCGAAGCGGCTTGCAGCGTATCAAATGTCGACATTTTCCACGGGCTTAGTCCAGACACATCCACCGGCACTGCAGAGACTTGCGGTAACACCGAAGTTGACGGCGATCGGCATTGTCCGGCCGCGTCCACCGGCGATGCTGGCGTCAACAGGGTTTGTTCAGCCGCGTCCACCGGCGAAGCTGTTGTTGGCGAGCTCAGTCCAGCCGCATGCACCGAGGGTACAGCAGCTTGCGGCATCACCGAAGCTGCAGTTCTCGACGATGCAGCGCTCTACTTATTCCATGCGCGTCTCTTTTTGCCGACTGCTTTTCGCGTGCTTGCTTTCAAGCGCGCGTCTCGGGCCATCGTGACACACGGAACAAAGACACCAGGCAGGCAAATACACGCAAAAGCACGAAATTCGAGGCTGTTACACGGGCGTTTTCAACGGCAGTTCAGTTGATTCTCAGTTGAACTGAACGGCAGTTAGCGGTGTTACACGGCAGTGCTAACTGCCGTTGAAATCTCAACGGCACCTACAGACCGAAAAACGTGCCCTCTTACTGGATTGTCTTGGCTCAGTGTGCTTCAAACCCGCAAATTTTTACCGCAAAGCAAAAAGTACACAAAAATAATTGTCACTATAGTAAATAATATATACACTACGATCATTTACAACAAGAAAAAATGCACACACTGCTTTTTTTCTTATTTAAACTTCGCTCTAGACGCGAGGACATGTGGTTAGAGTGCTAACTGAACTGAACGCGAAGTGCTCGTGTAACAGCTGGCGATTCCAGTTGAGTTCAACGGCAATTGAAATCCTCAACTGGCGGTTAACTGAACTGTCGTTGAAAACGCCCGTGTAACACGGGTATTAAAGAAGCGATTCAACAGCCAAAATATCTACAATAACGATAAGGAAAACGGCAGAACGAAAAATACTAGGAAACAAAGAGGAGCGCGAAAAATGACGGGCGTGCAGGCGAAAGCAGACGACGGGAAGGAGCCGTACAACGCGGCCGCGGGGGCCAAAGCATGCGTCACGGCCAATCAGAGGGCTGCGCCTCGAGGAGGCGCCCGTTTTACCCAATCGGCGGCCGTCTCGCGACGCTTTCCCCCCTTGCGAACGGGTGCTGATAGCTCCGCTGTGCGAGGGTCTACAGCTTGCCGAAAGGTGTCAAATTGGAGAGCGGGAAACCAGCTTTCAAACGAGACCAAGATGGCGCCGATCGGTTCGCGTCGCGCGGAGCTACGGCAGCTTGAAAATGGGGCAAACCTTCGCGCTTGGCGTTCAATTTCGGCTCACCGACGTTTCTAAATTGCCGTTTTTTTCATACTTTGAGTTGGAATTCAGCTAAAATATTTTGTAGAGGCATAGTTGGGACATTAGACTTCAAAATCGCAATTTTTGAAAATTCCCATTTTTGACCATTTTTCGCGATTTCAAGACCCGCGTTCCCCCTTAAGTGCACTGTAATGCAAAATTAACCATTAAATAAGATAAATTAGATATATTTTTACGGTTTCAAAATTATAATTGCGTCAATTTTTTATTCTTTGAGCTCGCTAGCTGGCGCTGCCGTCTGGGTTGCTCCTTTAAGCAACTTTAAGGCCGCTGACGGCCGCCTTTATTGCTACGGACCTTTATCGCAAAGGTCTCGACGCTTTGCCGTGTAGATGCGCGTCACGCGCCTTTGGGGCAAAGGACCTTAATTTCTAAGGTCTTAGGCGGGTGGGTCGACTTAAAATCGAATTAAAAGCAATGCACCATAAATAAAGGTGAGACAAACGAGGTGTCAGGCATGCCACAGCGTGGTTGCATTTTTGTTGCGCGGCTCCGTCACATTGCTCTTGGTGCTGGCCTTGAGAACCGGCATCAGCTATTGATAAGCAGCAAACCGGCACCAGCCCAGTCCCCACACCTGGCCGCAGATTGCATCTGCTGATAAGCGGTGGCGGTCCAATAACGCATTCGTATTCTACTCTTAATGAGTATTCTTCGTTTTTTTTTGTTTACTTTCAACCGCGCACTCAGCGCTCAAGGGAGCGTCGATAGCTGATGGAAGGGCCGCTGTTCCAATCGCGGCGGCCCCCCACTCGGAACCGCAGCGGCGCCGGGCAGTGTCAGTAGCCAACGAAAGAGCCGATGCCGCTCAGCGTAGTTTATCTTCGGCTCTGACGCATTTGACTACTGCCAGTCACGTTTCACAAGTTTTTAATGTAGTGCTTCGTGATTTGTCATTTGTGCTCCGGGTCCGGTAAACAACTGGCATTCGTTCACGTTATGCATTCAAGATGTCTGTCATTCTTTACGCCGAAGAAACGAACTGCGCGATGGGCCGCAGGTTCGATGTTTGCAACAGGTGATACAGGTGTGGCAGCTTCAGCGAGGCAAAATTTTCACCTGTTCCATGCGATATCATGATGGGGCTGTTTGCGAAGTGTGGGATTTCGCTGCACGACAATGTTATAACGACGAGCTGTGGGACCGCAGCAGCGATCACGACGGCAGCGCTAGTGAGGACGAGTAGTCCAGTGCCTAATACCTTTTTGCTTTGGAATGTGCCTGCAGGTGCTCCCGCGCATGGCAGCCAATAGCAGCTGGCGATAAGCAGAGGCCGCAGGATAGTGCTGTCGCATTCTTTTATTGAGGGCCAAGCGTAAACGACCTACGCAAGTTTTTTTTTTTCAGAAATGTGATCTGAGGGGGTCGACTAACATTTGAGTTGACTTACAATCGTGTAAATACGGTAATTCGAGTAAATATGGTACATTCGACAACCAAAAATTCGGACACCTGATTTTTTGGACATGCTTGATTATTCGGACTTTTTCGCAGCGCCGCAATGTGGCCCATGGAGCCAATGTATAAGAGCGCCTGAAAATTTCGGGACTCACTGCAACAGAGCTGCTTTATTTTTCAGGCCTCGTTAGCATTTGCCGCCAATACTTAAGCCGCCATATAATGTGTACAGTGGAACCTATTAATTCAAACTGCAGGAGAGATCGAAAACTTAATCAAACATATCGAAATTCAAACTTAAAGGGAGCCTCCTAAATTGCGGTGCTGATATTCTGCGTGAGTTGGCACATTGTGCCCACGTGGTTTTGTACTTGCACTGTTCTTGAATGTCTTCTGCTGCACGAACATAAACAGTAGTCAGAGTTCGCTGAACTCATCTGTGCAGAGTCTTTCGTCCCGAATATGGGAAGAGGTAGCAGCGAATCGTGCGTGAGGCTTCACACATAGACGGTGAGCGCGGAAGGAAATACTAGTGCATTTCAAAGCGAGGTCAGCGTACTCTTGTCAATACGCACCACATTGAACTCTCAACTTTCTATCATAGAACCGTAAATAACTGGCGTCAGGCAAGACGCCTCTCACTATACGCAAGCCACCGCAGAATACATATTGCTGGCTGTGATGCTGATTTTGGCTCTAGTCACTAGGCCTAATGACAAAGGCCAACACTGACCGAGTGCTTGCTTCGGCCATTTCTCGGTTCTTATAGTTTCGCCATCCTCGTGTTCCGGGCCCATCGTACTGCAGGCGCAGCGCAGTTCTCGCAGCGGCATGTTCGCTTTCCCTTCTATAGCTTTAGCAGTGTATGCTGACAATCTCGCGCCATACAGAACATACCGAATCAGGCAGAGATCTGCTCAAAAAGATCCATATTAATCTGCCCTATACGATAGGCTAAAGTGAAGAGGTACCAAGCGATGTGAGGGACTCATCGTGTACCCCATTCAGCGGAATATGCATCCCGTATATAACATCGAAAGGAGAAAAGCAAGAGGGGAAGCCTTGCAGAAGAAATGGGACGAGTAACCTAACACCCTTTATGTGGACGCCGCAAGACCTAAGAACGGAGTGATGACTATTGTGGTCTCAATGCCTTATGGTGAACTGCGCCTTGATGAAAGCATCCAACCCCACTCACGCAGGGAAAGCAGGTATTGCATTAGCTGTAGCATCTAACCCCAGCGCCGTTGTGCTCACTGATTCCTAGAACGCCTGTTGGAACTTCATAAACGGATTAATTCACAGGTAAGGGTGGTCATTGCTGATTAAGCATCCACACAGCCAGGCCTCAGTCATCTGGTTTCCTGGTCACCTGGAACTACCAGGAGGAAATGAAGCCGCTCACAGGCATGCCTGAGCTCTTCTATACCGGGCGTCTCCCCCCTGATGACCTAACTGCTTTAGCAGTGTGTGCTGAAAATCTCGCGCCATACAGAACAGCCAGGAAGGAGTACCCAACACCACATAAATACCTTAATAAGTTAGAGAAGAACACCCTTAGGAGACTACAAACCAACACATACCCATCGCCAGCTAAGTTACACCAGTGGTACCCTGCACTATACTCTCCGCAGTGCCCACACTGTGGAGAGGTAGCTAACCTCTACCACATGGTGTGGGCATGCCAATTTAATCCCATAGTTGATCCCATTCCAAACCCCTCAGAGGAACAGTGGGAGGCTATTCTGCTCAGCGATGATCCTGTCCGTCAGCACTGGCTGGTGGGGAGGGCCAGGGCAGCAGCAGTAACCAGTGGACTACCAGACTAGGCGGCCCACTCACATGTTTTATGAATATTCAGTAAATAAGGATGTTTTCAATCAAATCCTGTCAATACTTTGCCCCAACCCGTGCTTTCATTGGCGACATGCCGAGGTCTGCACAGCCAGGCCGAGCTCGTGAAAGTGGTCGCCGCCAGTCTGTGCACAACACGCGCTGCAAAATTTAGTCATGAGGAGCTTCATAATATGTGTAATACAACTGACCCCTTCCTGTGGCATATTGGCAATAAATTCGTGATTTTTTCGGTGAAATATGATTTTACCGACTGCCACATTTTTCGGTCGCTATCGGGGTCCCCAGAAAGTCCGAAAAATCTGCCGTCGACTGTACGTATTTTTCTGTTGAGGGATATTGGTAAACTGCCATTCGTGATCTCGGAGAACCTGCCAAATGTGCTCCACTCCATTCTTATTCTTCTAGTTATTTCACTCTTGTGATCTGGATCTACGGTCACTACCTGCCCTATGTACAGAAATTTCCTTACCACTTCTAGCGCCTTGCTATCAATCGTGAACTGCTATTCCCTTCAGAGATTGTTGAAAATTACTTTGGTTTTCTGCATATTAATTTTCAGACCCACCGTTTTGCTCTGCCTGTATAAGTCATTGATCATGTTTTGCAATTCAACCCTCTAAGTGAGTTAGCAAGACGTCATTACAGAATCAGATTATTAAGATATCCTTTATTAACTCTTTATCTCCAACTGTTCCCAATCCAAGCCTCTGAATACCTCCTGTAAACAGGTGGTGAATAGCATTGGCCAGATCATGTCTGCTTGCCTGAAACGTACCTTATTGGAATTTTTTTGCTGTTTTTCTAGAGGAGTGGTGGCTTTTGCAATCATTATAGACATCTTCCAGCATTTTTACCAAATGTTCTCCCACACCCTGATTGCGTAATGACTGCCGAGTTTTCGACAGTCAAATCAAATGCTTTCTCGTTATCTATGAAGGGCATATATAGGGCTTGGTTACATTCTGTGCATATTTCCATCTGTCTTATCGTCTTAATATGGTCTATTGTTGAGTAGCCTGTACGAAAGCTGCCCTGATCATTTGGTTGATTGAAGTCTAAGGCTGTCCAGACTCTATTCAATCCAGTCGAACCCGGATATATCAAACCCGCATATTTGGAATTATTGGCTATATCGAACACAAAGATTATTCCCTTGAAATACTATGTTAAAGTATAGGACTGTTGCGTAGTATATCGAACTCCAGTTTCGCCGGCCGTTTGATATTTCGAACGCCGCACTGGTTCCCTAGGAGGTGCACTTTCCCCAAAGGCACTATGTCCGTTCGATTCAGCTGCATTACGTGAACTGGTTCTCGCGGTGCTGCACTTCGCCATTCGTTTCAAAAAAGTGCAGACGTTTTGCAGGTCTAGTTCAGGAAAACTGTGCACTTCCTCAGTGGTTAGTGCCAAAATGGTGCAGCTGCAGCCGTCATGGAAGCAGACGACGGCTTGCGCGATCCATGATGGCTTGCGCTTTGTGGTAAACGGCGAAGATACTCAAATTATTTCACTCGTCGATGAGAACGGTGCCTCGCACGGGCCCGCCGACTCTTATGGAACGTGATGGCCACCCGAGAAGACTGCGACGGAGGTGGTGACTGCGGTCCTCGTCGGCACCTTGCATCTCGCGACCAGCGTGCCCTCTACAGACCCGTCACTGGCGTCTTTTCTTTGTACTATTAAGTTTTATTAGTACTCGAAGCTGGTTATGTTAACTGAAAAGTAAACACATGCTTGCAGCACATGATGCACGTTGTTGTAGCAACTGCTTAACATACAAGTTGGCGCGCGCACCTCAGTCGTGTTCAGTAAATGAACACATGTGTGCTTCGCTTAGCTGCCGCGAGGTTGCATCGAGGCTGATTCATGGAAACACTTTGCTGCGATGTGCTGTTTGAAAATTCTTCACGCGGTTGGGGATGTTGGTGGCCGTTGATTTGGGCGCCACGCTGCTGGCTGCAATTTGGTGGTGACGCCAAGGCTAGCAGACGACCAGGCCTGCACTCGACTATTCATTTTGGAAGCAGCCAGTGCCAAGCGGCACTTGAACTGCTGGAACTGGCGCTGCACGCTCGCAGCACCGCCGCGGAACGGTGCCGCGGAACTTTACAGAACTGATGCAGGGAGTGCAGGTGAATAGAACGGACCTACTCGCATCTCTGGTCGCACAGCGCGCGACACGGAGGCGAGCGGCGACGTTTGCAAGCCATGCCTCCTTGGGAAAGAGAAAACCGGTCGTGAGGGCAGCACTTCCGCATTGGTGGGGGAGACTAGAGAACTGGAAAGAGTCAGGCGTGGCCTCCGCAGTAGAGCGCGCGTGTGCCACCGGAGCTGATCGTGGAGGCCACGAGCCAGGCGGTGGTTGCGCACGCAGCGCCCCACGACTGGCACAACTACACCAACAGTGCATTTCTGCCGAGTTTTCTCCCTCTCTCTCTCCTTCATTTCCCTTTGTGCCTCCTCGACCGACGCCAGTAGACTCCATTGGGCAGTGTGGGGCCCGTCGCATTTTTCTTGTGCGTGTCTTTGTTTCAACGCGGCGATTGTAGCATGCGTGACTGCTGTCATCTAGTGAGCTATGGCATCTAAGGGCGTAAAAAAATTTAAAGAATCTGGACTTCGCAACAAAGCTTGAGGTGATCCCGCGCGTAGAGAATGGCGAAAAGAAGTCCTCCGTGGCACACGCATTCGGCATTCTGCGGAGCACTCTTAAGTGCGCTGTTAAAAAACAAGCAGGACATCACGCTCAAAGCAGGTGAGCAAAGTCGCTTGGGAGCATGTCTTGTGTGCTCTGCTGCTTCGACAAAGTTGAGAAGGCGCTGTATGCGTGGTTTCTCCAAGTCCGAGCGAAAAACATCCCTGTGGATGGCCCTATTTTAGTGCAGAGGGCCAAATGGTTTGCCACGGCTCTTGGCAAAGAGAATTTTCGCAGTGGCACTGGGTGGCTGCAACGGTTTAACAACTGCCATAACATTGTGGGAAAAGCCATTTCAGGCAAAAGTGGGGCTGTCGGCAGCCAGGAGATGCAGCAGTGGCTTTCAGAGGAGTGGCCGAAGATCGCTGCAAAGTTTTCACCTGCCGAACTTTTACTGCAGACGAGACTGGTCCCCCTTAGCAAATGCTGCCGAATAAGACACTCGATTTCCGTGGGAGCTCGTGTCACGGCAGGAAAATGAGCAAACTGCGTGTTAAGGTTCTGCTTGCAGCAAACATGGATGGCTCGTGCAAGCTGCATCCGTTTGTTATCTGAAAGAGCACGTCACACCGCGCTGCTTCAAGAATTGCTAGCAGCGTCCCGTCCACTACGGCTGTAATAGAAAGGCGTGGATGACACGCCAACTTTTTGTTGAATGGCTGCAGGCTTGGGACGCCGAGTTGAGCAGATCGGGCCGCCAAGTATGCCTTCTGTTAGCTGCTCGGCCCATCAAACGACTTGCAAGCTGCTAAACATTGAACTCAAGTTTCTGCCGCCAAACACCACAGCGAGACTGCAGCCCATGGACCAGGGCATCATAAATATAGGCTTTCATGGTAGGCTACAGAAGACCCTCCAACCCTCGGTGCACGATGCTGCCGCAGGAATCCGCGAAGCAGTAGGTTTTCGGAATAGCCAGGACATACTCAATTTTCAGAAAGTAGGAACAAGTAAGAGACTACTAGAGATTGGTGGAGAAGGTTAAGAGAGTAGCTTAGTAATTGGAAGAAAATTAGCAGTTAATCCGAAGATACTGAGCGCGATAAGAATTAATGGCTAGGTGACACTTATCACTGCCTGATACAAAGGGTAGGCTAATATCTGTCTAGCTGATCTATTTCTAATCTATCCTAGTCAATCGTTGCGTCTACGTTTGCATATGCTGAACTAAAAATATGAATAACAAATGGCGTAACATCACTCGGACTGCTTGTCCCTAGCATATGGTACAAAGACGACGTCGATTTTGGCTTTTTTCTACCCATATCTGTGTATGCCGCAAGCAGACTATGAGCCTCAAAAGAAGTTTAGTTGTGTGTTTAGCTCTAGTATCGTGCGCCGCAGCCACTGCATTGACGTCCACGGCAAAAACGGTCTTCAAATTGCACAAGGACATGCTGCACCGCAGCAGTCGCCAGGATGAGGCAGCGGATGTACGACACGTGTCGTGGCCAATGCGTAGATACAAAGTTCGCACCGTCCGCACTCCGGGAATGCAGCACCGCGACTCGCAATAATGTTCACTTCGTCATCTCGATGATTCAAGTGCTCAGACTTTTCACCATTCCTACCTCCATTTTAGGTCCTTATCTCCTTTTGCGATGCGCTGATGAATGTGTCGACGCTTTCAATGAAGCTGTAAGGTCCGATTGACTCCGAAGCATCGCCTCTGCTTAAGTTAGGCCTAGCTGCCGCAGATGATTTCGTTGCACGCCACTTTACTTTGCCGCGAGTTCTCTTATTTTGTGCTTCGTTCGAAACTTTCAACTTTGAAAGTCTCATTTTGTTTAGGCATCTTTCGAAACTAGAAGCAAAGATTCACGAAACCAACAGCAGACAAGCTATGGTCGCTAGGGGTGCTATTAGCCAGTGGCGTGAGCAAAATGGCGCCATTTGATTTTAAGGTACAGTGAAAGCGCTCAGTTCTGGCGAAAATATGCTTTTTATTATTACTTCCTTGAGGTGTGGAGCGGCGAAGCTGGCCTTGGGAAGAAAAAGCATGTGCCGGCGTCTGGATCCAGGGATAGGACCCAAACTTGCCAAGAAATTGCATCAGCATTCCGACTTTAGTGTACCCTCTATCCACCAGTGCACAAGTTGCTGACCAAAAGTCCAGCGAACACGTGGCGGCTACAGACAAATACCTACCTACCTGCACCCGCTTCTACTCCAGAGTACACCCCAGATACACACCAACATGCAAATTTTGCTTATAACCAGCCACACTACCACACTTCTTTTGGGAATGTCAACACCTACCCTTCACTCAGCCAACAATCATTACATCCGAACAGGGGGAGGCACTGTTGCACAGCTCAGAAGCCGCTGCTTGAGAGGACGGTCACCTGGGCTGCGGAGCCCGCCACGGTGCAAGGGCTTGTGACCGTCTGATCTCCAGCTCCTCCCTAAGATCTCTTAGAAATAAAATTGTTACCTATCTACCTACCTACCTGCCTGCTTGCATAAGCACATGGAGGAAAGGAAAACTCGAGAGAGAGCGTGACGCCGTGACACCAGCCTTCGCAAGCCAAGTGCTCATGAAGCAGTTCACTCACCCTACCTCCTTCATCGCTACCACCGTAACGTGACCCTCCCACCCTGCTCAACATGTGGGGTGTCCAAGACTACCCTGATGCACTTCCTGTTGGAATGCCCTTAACCCATGGCAGTTCCCTCCCCCATGCTCAACGCATACCCCTCCTTATGTGAGGCTGCTCTGTGAGTTGCTCAACCAGCTGGCCAAACACTCCAAGTGGACAAAGTTCTCCGTGGAGCCCAGGCCCGTGGGCTCTCGGACAAGTAAAAGTCCACCTTTGAGGACCGTTTGTTCTTTTCTTAAAATAGAGTTGTTACCATCACCACCTTCCCTGATTTTTTGCTCTCCTTGTCTGTCCATATGTTTTGTTGTTGGTAAGTTTTTGTTCATGCGTTTACAGCAAGGAGGTCGTTCTAAGCTAGTTTGCCGCGCTGGTCTGTGCATGCGTGTGCAGTGGTGATATCACTGCATACCATCACGTGGTTTGATCATGTGGGGGATAGGCTGTCTTCTTTTTGCTTTCGATGACTCTCTTCAAGGTTATCGCTGGACCTGTACAGCCATACAGATACTGACACAGCTGTGTGCTGTATCATGGTGTCCTGGCCTGTATTTTGTGCAATTTTCATGTAGGTCTAACGCTGCTACAACAGCATCAAACTTGTATAACTTTCAGTAGTGTTTTTCTCAACTTTTGTGCCAAACATGGCTTTGTGTGCACCATGTTATGTACTAATTATAGCCTAACCAAGACCAAGTTTGGCCTGCATAATCTGTAATAAGAATGCATGTATATCTATGTTTTAATGCAATCTGTAATATATTTTGGAATGAAATTTTTCTACACAATGTGGAGAAATGTTTGAAATTGGAGGCCAGTTATCGATCATTGAAGTGGGTGACAGTAATTATCCCGCGCCCTGTAGAAGCAAACCCCCTTGGGCTCTAAATTTTTGACAAAGGCTGTACGTGGTCCTTGCAGTGTGGAGCTTTCTTTTCCGTTCTTTTTTTATTTTTTGCTGAGAGTATGATGTCTTCTCCCCTTTGTCATCATATGAGAGATCAAGCATTTTTGCCAAGGAAGCATTGTGTTACTAAAGAAGCACAAGCTGCTTTCTTTGAAAGATAAGCAAATACCGCCACAGAAAAGAAGAGCAGGAAAAGAAGTCAAACAGCAAAGGATTTCGAATTTTGGTATTGGCGATGTTTAAATGCTGAAAAGTAAGGACAGAATTGCCAAGGCATTTGTTGTGGGAACATGCGTGCAATACTAGAAGATGGTGCAGCCACTTGATGAGGATGTTAACAAGCCAGTGTGGTAGTAGTTTGTCTTAATAAGTGCTGAAATTTCCCTTTAATGGAAATAGGTGCTTATTGTATGTCGGAAACTGATGCTTTCAAAGCTGGAATACCATGGCAGCTTTGTGCAGCATGATTATTTATTTAGCAGAATGTTGGACGCGAGTCAGCATCTACAGATGCTGGTGTCATATCAGCATGGGCAGGGAGGAGCATTTTCCACATTCTGGAAAATTGTGCTCTATTATAAATTTACAGTTGATCCCAGATATGTCAAACTGAAAGGCAATCAAAAATAGGTATATATGTGAATAATAGAAGCAAAAATGGGATTCACTCATGTTAGCGATGCACTTTCTGCAATGGCGTGCCGCTTGCTGGGTGTTGCTAAGCCTAGCCTTCTTTGTATTTAAGCTTCAGTGCATTGTGCATTGGAACTAGTCACTGCTTATTATAAAAAGTCTCATCTTTCTACCACTTAACCGCGAAAACAATGGTTTCACGTTAATATGAAGGTATAGTACGTTTTTATGCCTTGATTAGTGAAGCGTGTGAACCAGGCCCGTCGAGAGATGCTTTGTGCCAATAGCCACTGGCAAAGTCCTCCTTCATCAGAGAAAAACCTAGGGTCTTCCTCCTCTTTATGTTTATGGTTCCAGTATTCAAGGAATAAGGCACTGTAAATGGAGCAGGAAAACTTGCCATACTGCTCTTGTGGCATGCCTCAGTACAGAGTATACTGAGGGGCCAGTTGGTCAGACATATTATAAACAAAAACGTAGCATATGGATGGGACGAAGAAGGGCGAAGACAGGATGGTTGCCACACTTACAACTGAATAGAATGAAACTGTAAACCACGCCCCATCCCAGAGCAACACACGCATGCGCATTACTTAAAACAAGGTAAAAACAAACTGATAATCTTAAAACGTGTGGAAAAAGCAAAAAAAAAGAAAAGAGAAAGAGCGATAGAAAGCAAACTCAAGTGTGTTTTAAAAACTTCAATTCCTTCTCCATCAGATACGCAGATGGGGTACTAATGCGAGTGCTCTCACTGCACGTCATGCCCTCGCAGAGTGGGAAAAAGTTTTGACATTCGGCTCGAGAGACTTCAGGAAGCAGGCTTCCCTGCCGATGTTCTTGTGGAAGTTGCAGAGGCTCTCAGAAAGAAACTGCTAAAAGAAAAACGAGCTCCTGTTATGACATATCACACCAGGTGAACAAAAGAAAAGGAAGTTTAAGGTTATGCCATACGTACACAGGCTCTCCCACAACTTGAGAGTGGCAGCAAAATTTGGGGTTGACGTCGTGTTTTCTACGCCCCTCAAGCTGGCAATGCTATGTGCTTTAGCAGATCGAGAGAGGGAAAGAGAACCAGGTTGTGGCACAAAACATAGAAAACCGTACGTTTCATGCGCAACAGATATTGTTTGTCAGTTCCCTCTCCGTTATTAGTCTGTGTACATTGGGCATACGGGCAGGTGTATAAACGACGTGAGGCTGGGCGAACATGCCTCTTCACTTCACCAACAAACTGGGGAACACATGCCAGAGCGTTGCAAGAAGTGCAATGGTTTTCCCCTGCTTAATCGTACTAAGATTGTAGGGCGTGGTAAAGACCAATTGGCTAGGGAAATCTTGGAAGCCAAGGAAATTTCGATATGCAGTGAAGGCACGTGCATTAGTACCCCATCTGTGTATCTGATGGAGAAGGAATTGAAGTTTTTAAAACGCACGAGTTTTCTTATCATCTATCGCTCTTTCTCTTTTCTTTTTTTGCTCTTTTCCCACACGTTTTTAAGATTCAGTTTGTTTTTACCTTGTTTTAAGTCATGCGCATGCGTGCTGTTGCTCTGCGATGGGGCGGGGTTTACCGTTTCATTCTACTCAGTTGTAAGTGTGGCAACAGTCTTGTCTTCGTCCTCCTTCGTCCCGTCCATATGCTACGTTTTTGTTAATAATATGCCTGAGTACACTGCGTCAGCTGTTCCAGAACACATTTGGTTGCCGCCAGTGCTGTTTGCCTGGCCTCCTGTGTTGCCTTTGCACCCCACAACACCCTTCATTTTATGGCTTTAAAGCAACTTTGTATGGCTAACACTACCATCAGGTAACCAGGGCTGCATAGCAGACACTACTGCACTTTCTTCCTTCTGCGCTTGCGCGCAAAAGCTGATGTCAATTGCAGGGGCATGGCATGGCATTTGATATATTGAATTTTCCGTTCAGCAGGAGCTCAGCAGGATATTTGCATGCAATATTATCATACTCTTGCATAGGATTGTTAAGGGAATGTTGTGGGTCTTAGATAAGCAATGCAGTAGAATCTCATATGAACCTCACGGGACCAAGAGAAATATTGTCAAGAATGAATTACAGCGTGAAAAAAAAAGTTAATTCACATGCGAATTGGTTCCTCTACAAAAGTCGAATTGTGCGCCATTTGCCCTGGTCGCGCACGCTGGCGGCCGCTTACCCTGACGAATGGTAGACAGCAAAACAGACTTCCGGTAACCACTGGAGCAAGTGTGTTGCTTCGGAATCCGAAACTACGCGACTGTTCCCAGTTCGGTTTGCCGCTATAGTCGAACCCGCATATATTGAACTCGCAAAAATACACCTAAGAGTTTGGTATAAGATGTAGTTCGATATAAAAGTAGCACTAAATTTAACAACGTACAAACATGCCGAGATGGCAAAAAATGTATTTCTTTGATAGCCATTTACTGTGTGCAGATTACTGAGCAAAGTAGGAATAAATTTTTTTACTTCATCTTCGTTGCCTCTGAGAGATCATGTTTTTCAATGTTATCGATGGACTCCAAACAGCTGAGACCACAGCCTTCTGTCAATGCGTAATAGTAACAAACCAGGCTGAGAGCATGGAGCATGTTGAAGCACATGGGCACAGCTTCTCTCAAGTTCTGGTTCTCTCAAGAACTCGTTATCCATGATGTTGGCAATGATGCCTTCGTCTGCAAGGTGTCAGCGTTGCCTGCGGAAACTGTCACCTACGGCTGCCCCATCATAAGTAGCACCAAGCACCAGAAAATTCGGGCAACTGGTTCCACAAATCATCTAGACTTGCAATGGCTTTGTCGAGCTCGCCCAGTGAAAGAATTTGCTCTGTCATCTCTGAGAAAGAGGCAAGGATGTCGAAAACAATTCTGTATAGTTTCATTTTTGACATTCCACGGCCCACTCAGCATAGACAGGGTGCCTAAAAGGTCGATTTTTAGGTCTCTTCCAGTCCTCAGATTCTACTGGAGCTGTTCAGCCTGACGTTTTCTACAACCAACCTTCACCGCACAGATTATCCGCTGGTCCAAGAGTTGGAGCACAGGCGTAGTTTTCAGCAGCGGGAAGCGCAGTGCAATGTGGCTGGTATATATCAGTGCAGCGGTGGGCACAGCTGCTGCCTACGATGAGGCAGGCATTGCAGTCTTGGCCTACCAGGTCGTCATTTCAAGACTTCAGCCATTTGGCAAAAAGTCTGTTTGGCATTCACACTCTTTTATTGGACCTGCAGGTCACTGGAACAGGGGGCACATTCTGCAAGCACACTTGACTACTTATATTCGGAATTAACTTTTTTAGGTCAGCAAGGGCTGCAAGCTGGCGAGACTAAGCTTGTAGAGCTGAAGGGTTCTCAGATTAAGGCAATGCCACGACGTTACCACAAACTCCGGCAGTAGCACAGTAGGCAGTGGACACCTTCATTATATCGGGAATTTTATTTGCAGGTCAGTGACCATGTCACAGTGGCTGTTTTGATGGAGTGCTAGAATCGCGAAGCTTGAGCAATCAAAGGTTGTTGATATTTGGAACTAAAACTTGTTTCATTTCATTCATTTTTTATTTGTTCTTAACTTTCTGTGTACTGGACAAAAAAAATTTTGAATTATAATGCAGTAGTTGTAGTGCTTGTGTCATGTTCAAGCATTCAACGTTTGTCATATATGATCCGTCACGCATTGAAGTAGTTAGTGGCCTCAGGAGATTGGTATACCGAGCTGGATATTAATGACATATTCTTTATGGTTTCTTAACTGCCACATCAGAAGTACCTGGGAGTTGCTTGAATATTATTTATTTCTGTTGAGGTGCCAGATTTTCGTTTCTTATTGTGTAAGGACCCTGAACTTCCCCTCCTTACAATGCTCGCGAGTTTTTCCATGTCATTGCCATCTCCACATCATCCACTTTGCATATATGACATCACTGAATAATACAGCGCAGCGAATTGCCTAAATATTAAGCTGCCAAAATTCCTGTTATGTGGACCTATTTTTGACGTACAGTAAATTTTCGTTAATTCAGAATATTTTAATTGCCGCAGGAGATCCGCCGAATGCCCATGTAAGCTTATGGCGGCAGAAACGCGTTTAATTGGATGCCCCTGGGCTGGCATCGGTCAATTCGGACGGGTTCCCGAAGCGGTGCCATGTTGAGGTCAGGTCAGGTCTGTACTGCATTGAAGCTTAAGTTGAAGTTTATTAACCCTTCAGCAAGTGGGGACTTCTAGAGGAAAAATTATAAGCAATTCTTGTGATCTGTAAATGCGAAAGCAAGTGTAACTGGCTCACTGGGTAAGGACACCTCAATCTCACTGCAAGTAGGAGGTGGTGTTCACCTACAATTTTGAGGCAGTTATGCACCTTACATGCATAACTGCCGTCATTTGCGTGCCGCGTTTTGGCCACGAGTTTCTGGTGAATGCGGGATTTTCACACAATGAGCCAAGTAATGCTCTTGCATTAAAAAGCTCCCGGGAGCTTGGCAGGTTCTCGAGCCCTGAAAGAGATTGCAGCGCTCCATCCAAACATGAAACAAAAAAAGCATCGAAGGTACAGTGAAAAGGACAGAGTAATACACAGAATGCGCGAACGGTTTGCACAACAAAACAAAATATCAAGATGTATAAATACATGAATATGACAATAAGTTACTATACACATTTAAAAGGCAAGAATGGAACTGTCAGGCTGAAAAACAAATTCAATACTTTGAAAGTATTACATAAACTGGTGACCACACACTTGTGGGCACAGATAATGGTAGACCAGCATCAATATTATCGAGGAGAGGAAGGGGAGACTAAACCTCGACATCTGTACCCTATAGTTGGATCGGAGCGTACTTCGGTAAATCTGCTTTGTGCAATGTAAAGGATAAAAATTTTCATTGCTCACAAGTCCTGTCCTGTTGAAGGCTGTTGGGGTTCCTTGAGGCAAAAAAAAACTTAAAACCCGTCCTTTTAGGAGTCTGTACATGTGTAGAAGCAGCAGCTTGTGTCACTGCATCTTGCATTGCTGTATGCAGAAGTTGGTGTAGCAGATGGTTGGGAATATTTTTCCTTTGTCAATTCCTACATGGTAGGTATCATTTCTGCACTGCCTTCCTTCAGGCTTTGTTCCATGTTCCAGCCCTTGTGGAATTTGTTTTGTGTATGGTTGGCAACTTTTGCAAGATTATGAAATAGAGAATTGTGCCTGCAGGTTTGGGATCGGCATGCCATAGTGAGCTTTGGATTGAAAACAAAAATGCTCCATTCTGTTCTGACTCTGGAGCGCCTGCTCGCATTCGCAACGGAGGTGGATACCTCAAAGATGTTTAAACTTGTGAAAATTTTGTTTTGAAGTCTTTTTGTGTGCTACACCTCTATATTGTCGTCAAGAGCATTGGGAACCTTATGTAAGGAGGTGTGTCATTGTTTCTGAGCTGCGATAATAATTACGAGTTTAACTTAGTTTTTTTTTTTCTGAGAAAGCGGAGCGCCTTACTTGGCCTATTTTAATGTGCAGAAACTTCACTTGCGACCATGCTTTCTGGGTCACAACATACGGAAAATTTGTAATTATTGTAATAGTTGTGGGATTTTGATGTGCAAATGTTTCAACGGTAATTTTTAGCATACAAAAGGGGCTGGGTCTTGTTGCAGCTTAATGGACGAAGTACAGTGTTACTAAAGGGGTGAACACTAATGTGCAGTATCATAGTGCAAGCTCTTGTTCAGGTGCCTACTTTTAAAAATTTGTTATTAATGTGACTGTGTTAAGTGAGAACAACTGTCTGTTTCATGCAGGGTGCATAAAGGGCATTCGAGGAGAAGGCATGCCTTTGTACCGAAATCCAACTGAGAAGGGTAACCTCTACATAAAGTTTGATGTGGATTTTCCTGAGAACCACTTTGCTGATGAAGCAAAACTTAAGGTAAGTTCACTGATTACTCGGTTCACTCTTCCTTTTTTCTCTAATAGTGTTTCCTGGTATCAGTGGTGTTATGTCCCTGTCACAGAGGCAGCTTCAGCTACTGTTCTGTTCTAAGCGGCGTTATATTACAGCTGAGATCAGCAATCAGAGTTGAGCAGGTCAACTGACAAGATGGTGGTTGGTGATCTTGCCATATCAGCCAGTTCTGTGGCACTTCGTGCCATAGTTTGTTCTTTAATCATATAAACTGTTGTGCTGGATAGTGAAGGCATAAGTTTAGAAGTTTCACTTAAGAACTATGTATAAACACTCAGCAGTTTTAAGTGCTATCAAAGAAGTGTAATTGAGCACTGAAATCAATGTGCACATCTATTGAATTGTTACTTTTTACAGTCCTCAGTTGTAGCATCTGCTGACAGCAAGGCTTGTGCCAAAATAGCAGTTTAGTAGTTTACTAAAATGAAATACAAAGTTTGGGATTGAAAATGCGTGACACAATGCAAGTATATTTTTATTTATTGACCGGCTGCACATAGCGTGGTCATGTGATTGAGAAGGCTAGGTTCTGCAGGAAGAGCTCTGTAAGTACTGCGAACTATCGTTCAGTTCAACAGTATTTGGAAAGCATTTGGATTCAAGTAAGAGACAATTGAGATAATGTAATGGGTATCAAATCAAGTAATGATGGTGTGTCCCTTTTTGTCTACTTTAAAGAATGTTCTTAAGGGCATTGAGTGCCCACATATGAAAAAAGCTGGATGCCCCTGCGTTAAATGCTAGCTCTCTGCTTTGATCAGGATGCCTTTTCTTTTTTTTTGCAATGATGAGTGCTTTGAAATGTCTAAAATGTGCTGATTTGTCTATGTAAAGAGCTCTTATGACAAGAATGGGTCAAGCGTAACAGATACTGAAACCAGGGTTGAGTCACGGATGCGGAGATTTGAGGTTCCCACAGAAATCTCATAATTAAGTTTCTGGGAGGATGAAAATTTTAACATTCCTCCCTTGAAAAATAATTTCTGCCAGTAGGGGATATCTGGTAACCTGTTCATGCTCATGCTAGTGGCGAGCTTCCCTTCTTGTGTTTCTCCTCTGCACTGGATATTAAGTTTGTCAGACTGAGTAGGCAAGCATAGTTAGCCATGGCAGTACAGACCAGAAGTTATTTTTGGGATCTTATATTTTACAGCCAGAAGATTAGTACTACCATAGTCATTTCATAAGGTTTATTAGACAGGGACTTGGTAGAAATTTTCTCATCGTGCTTAAAAATTTATTCTGTGACTATTCTACAGCTTCAATAGCCTTAAGCAACCACCGATATCCTTCAGATGGCTGACGGAGGTCTATTTCGGATGTTCCGGACATCCATTGAACATCCGTTAACAGCCAGTGGATGTCCGTCGACCATCTGATAGGAATCCAAAGATATTTGTCTCGCCGACGGACATCCGGTTAAGGACATTTGTCTCTGGGTCTTTCTCGGATAAATGCATATATGGTGCATACATACTTTTCTCGCTACCGTGAACATACTTGCCAACTCTCTTGATTCACCCGGGTGACTCCAGATTTTTGATAACTTTCCAATTGTATGACCACGTCCTTATATCTCCCGAAAAGTTGTCTCTGCCTACGCAAAAATGGTTTTTTCGAAACCGGCACCGCAGTATCGGCAACCGCGCCGCAATCACCAGCATCACCATCAACGGTCACACTAGTACCATCGGCATCATCGGCTAAGCAGCTGATCAAAGCCAAATCAAGCCAAGCCCAAGTAGCTGTGGCTAGTTGCATTTCATGCATGATTTTGTGCTTGCTATTGCTGCTGCTTGTGTGTATGGTTAGGGTTAGCTAGGCCGTCTGTGTGCGGTGCACAGCAAATTCTCGTGTGATGTCATGGCGATATCAGAGCCCTAGAAAAGGTTCCGTATTTACTCACATAATTTTTCACAGCCCCAACTTTTTACCCGGATTTAAAAAAAAAAACTTTTACTTGCATATTTTGCGCACTCTGTTGAGCCAGACCATCAACACGTACGCGGGTGCGCGCAAGGCAGTCTTGGGAAGATTGGCACGGCCGCATCACCATGTGTGGTTGCGACTGACAAGGGCACGAATTGTGTGCTGTTTAGCCAGCTCGCTCGCGCTGGTGGTCGCTTTCCCACACAATCAGTTGCGCGTGCACCCGAATCCGATACTATACAGAGCCGTTTGCTGCTCGGTTTTCCGCTAGTGAGCCGGGCTGCTCGCAAGGGGGCCGTTTTGTTGCACCCGCTATCTCCTTTGCCTCCCACTGTTATCTTCGCGATTGTACAGTTGCTGGCTTATTGCTCTGAGCTGCGCATGCGCCGTCAGACCGTCCCGTGGGGAACTACGTAACTTAACGTGGGGGGATATGAGTTATATTTGGAGTCAACTTTTTCTCTTTTTTTTTGGCCAGCAAGGGATGCTTAATGGGTACCAGGTCAACATATAGGCGGAAATGTACAGTATATGTTGCGCGTTATGACCACTGTAGCGTTCTTAAGTCGTGCTTGGAAAATGGAGCCTTAATATAAAGAAAATAAGTGTGCAAATTATGCGAGTACGGTATTTGCAGAAATTTTTGTGATCTTATGCTTCTGAATTTGACATCAAGAAAAGGTGAACATCCCCCCTCCCTTTGGCGCAAATAAAAAATCTTCCGATTTTTGATCTCGCCAGGTTGGCAGGTATGCGTGAGGCAATAAAATGGAAAAACAATGTATAGCAGGCACATTTTATTGTGGTTGATGTACGTCAGAAGAATACTGGGTTATATTCGTAAAATTCCATAAATCTGTCTTCTCAGATATGACGAGCTTTGGATGCACATCCATAATCTTCCCACCCACAGGATCTGGGGAAAAAAAGCAACAAACATCAGTCTTGCGAAACTCATGCCAGAATGCAGTAGCTGAAGTGAATACATCTGGAACGAATTAGCAGAAGTGTTCACAGAGCATTCCTAATTACTTT
The DNA here is from genome assembly GCF_052857255.1 of Amblyomma americanum. NCBI lineage: Eukaryota > Metazoa > Arthropoda > Arachnida > Ixodida > Ixodidae > Amblyomma > Amblyomma americanum. The sequence continues at coordinate 99,727,096 of NC_135497.1, read as the reverse complement.
CTATGTTATGGAGCAAACATTTCATATTAATATTTTTAGCCTTTAAATGAATCTAGAAATACTGAATATATTAACATTAAATTAAAATTAATTCATAGGTGTGTTTCATATCATGCCCTTTTCTGTAAGTGCTATTGCCATCATTTGAGAAAGACAATTTTTTTACCAGATAACACCGAAGGGGCTAAATGGCACTTCATGTACTGAATATCAACTATTTCAAATTACACATGTCAACTGTTCCAGATAACACAAATGTTTTAGTGTGACAGGGGTATGATGTGTTTTATGTAATATTGCACATTTTGCACAGAATATTGCACATTTTGCTTGGAAGGAATTTGGCGTTCATGTCTAGCAAACGGTTCTTTTTCTTCTATTCATTTGCAAAGGTCCTTTTTAGCACTGTCTTTTTCAGCTACAAAGGGAAACATTAACAAAAACAGTTTCCACAAAAAGCTTAGTGTTGTTCGTGATGCAAGTATAACAAAAAATTCACGTTAAAGGGACTATGCAATAAATTGAGTTTACGTAAAGCAGACGAGAGATAGGCATTCGATCACTCGTCACCCCAGTGCAAGAATTTTTGAGCTAGCATCAACAACAGCGAAGATATAGACGATTAAAAATTACGCTCCTCCTCTCCCCCCTCAACTCGTACATGCGGGGCACCAGAAAAATAATAAAGAAAACAGCTCTGGGACTGAGCCCCGCCCATGAATACGTCATCAGATGACGTTCGCTTTGCAACTTCCGGTTGTAGCTCCTAGCCCCCCAGCAGCAGCGTCGGCGGCATGGCGGCATCTCTCCGGTCTCTTCGCCTTCCTGGATTGCGGCGCGCGTTGGGTTTCTTTGCTTGTCATCTGTGGCAATTAGCAGTAATAAACCCGGACCTTGAGGTGCGACTGCTTGCTTTTACGGCCGCGATGGGCATCTAGCCCTATGTGTGCGCACGAAGAGCCGTGCGAGTGGCTCCGGAACTCCCGACTGAAGGAGGCGGCAGAGGAAAATTGAAACCATATGCGCGAAGGCAATGCCCTGGCTTGTGCTTGCCCGAGAGGGTCGGGCGGCGGCACGAGCAGACAATTTTCACGGCTACCGGAAGTGTGTCTGTGACGTCGTGGCTGCCGTGGCTCCAGCAAATGAGAGCGTGTGGTGGCCTGGCGACGTCATTGGTAGTGTGACGTCTTTCTTCCACGATTTTAGTTCCAAAATCGGTCACTACGGGCACACCAATTGGCCCGCGAATTTTAAAAAACACGGTTTTTAAAATTTCTTAATAAATTGCCGGCTCAGTTCTGAAGACTCATGCTTGGTGTGAATGCTTCTTAGCATCATTTCTAAGGATTGAAAACATTTACAAGTGACTTTTTATTCGTTGCATAGTCCCTTTAATAAGCGCATCAATAATTGTAAGGCATTATCAGCTCTCACTTTTTGCATAGTATATGCGAAAATGTATCTATACGTTATGGTCTGGTGATTTTATATTTACAACAGTCAATTCACCGTCACAAGGCCCCGACTTGCTCAACACTGTATGCGACTGTGCACAGAAGGCCTCCAAGCTTCTGTTGCGAACTCTTGCAAACCGCGTGTGCTCGCGACGTTCTGCCTTTCGCACGTTGGCTTTCTTTATCAGAACAATGAACCAGGCGACACCTTAAAAGTTCACAACATACGGAAATACTCTGTCCTAGAATTCTTGGCGCAGGAGTGGGAATTAGCACTATGAGTTGGGCTCCCAGAGCTGTGTTGTGCAGGCTCTCGAAACCACAAGTAGAGCACACTTGTGGAAGCCATCGTCTCGCGCTTTTAACTCGCACGCTCCTGCGAACAAATGATATATGATCCTTCTGCATTGTCTGTACTGTACTTACCTTCATAGGCAATCATACTAAGCCTTCTTTCATCCAAAGTCAGCGTAGTATGGCATTCCAGTGTTCCAGAAGAGCTTCAGGCACTTCCCACGTCTTTTGAATTGGTCAAGTTACACACCACTTTCGTCCACAGACCAAACAAAGCCATGCATTTTAATAAAAGAGCTGTAAAGCAGCATTACACTTCGCAGCAAATTGACAATGGCGGTGCACTGGGTGTCTGATGAATTAATCTGGATTGGGCTGACCACGAGCTGACATTTATTATCATGATTATGAGGATGGCAGCATTTGGCGGGGGTTTTCATTTCACGAATGGTTTCTATCGCAATTTTAATGAATAAAGCTGGCATGTCTCATAATTATGCTTATTTGTAGAGCTTTTCTAAGTGTAAAATTAGTAATTGAGCTGCTGTAAAATGGTGCAACACCCACTTCTCATACTTCTCATTAGCTGCCCTTGTACTGCAGGTGAAAATTGGAAATTGGTTTTTGAGGAAAGGAAATGGCGCAGTAACTGTCTCGCACCTCGGTGGACACCTGAACTGCTCCGTAGGGGAAGGGAGAAAGGAGGAAGTGAGAGAAGGAAGAAAGGCGCCGCAGTGGAGGGCTCCTGGATAATTTCGACCACTTGGGGATCTTTAACAAGTGCTAGCATCGCTTAGCACATGGACACCTTTTGAGTTTCACCTCCATTTAAACGTGGCCGGCGTGGCCGGGTTTGCACCCAGGAACTCTGGCTCAGTAGCCAAGCGCAGGTGCACGATTGTGGAATCTCATAAATTTGCAAACACGTTCACATCAAACCCTGTAGCTTATGCAGAAAATTTCTTCAAAGCAGATATGCTGCTTTGAATACAATTTAATGCCAACTAGCCTATAAATTCACAAAATTTATTCTGGAATAAGTCTTTCTCAGTTGAAAAAAGCCAACTGCGTAGCATACATACATGTATGCTGTCTTGTACTTACACTGCTGAAAGAAAGCCTTTAGAGTGGATTACATTTCCGGGTGTGTTTTGAATATGACTGGAATGGATTGGGCTCGTGTCTACAACCCATGCTACATGCTCGAAGTTGATGCAACGGCCAAAGTCATCAGAATGCTCTCCACTTGCACTGCGCTTTCGTTTGAAATTCTGCGTATGGTTCTTGTGCTGGCAAAGCCTGTGGGGCAAATTCTTCGTTTCACTGATGTAGCTGGTGGAACAGTCGGCAAAGGGTATTTTGTAAACGATGCCGGGTACTTGTTCCTTCGGTGTGTGGTCCTTCGGCTGAGGAATGAAGCGCCCAAAGGTTGACAATGGTCTGACACACCTGTATTTTCTGCCTGCGAAAAAGGTGGACCATCGTTTCACTTGTGCCTTTGATGTACGGAATGATGATGCGGGCGTAGACGAGCTATTCCAATTCCTGGAGTTTTGCCTGGGTGGTACATACGTCTCCTTTAAAGGAGAATTCTTCAGGCAAACCAGCGGCGCGGCAATGGGAGTGGCAATTTCTGTGAAGGCTGCAAACCTAGTGCTGGAGGTGATTGAGCAACGAGAGCTGCAGTCATTCATGAATGGACCCAAGGTATTCCTTCATTACGTGGATGATTGTTTTGCCATCCTGAAGATATCCGCGGCAGAAGAATTCCTGACTCACCTTAACAGAATTAAACCAGGCATCAAGTTCACCCTGGAATGTGAGGCAAGCAACGGCCTCCTGTTTCTCGATGTACTAGTGAAGAGAAAAGGACCTCAACTGGCACTCTCCGTCTACAGAAGACCCACCCACACTGGGCGCTATTTGAATTTTGTTTCAAATTGCTTTACAGCCCACAAAGCAACAGGTGTCTGCACTCTTCTGTCAAGAGCCAAGACAGTCTGCTCCTGGGTCATCGAGCGCAAGCTGAGGAGAAAAATGATGTAACTGATCTCTGCCGCAATGGCTTCATGAAGAACTTTATCCGACAGGTCATCCGATGGCTGCACAGCAAACTGGAATGACAAAAGACTACCAGAGACACAAAAACAGCCCGCAGCACCATTCCGTACATGAAAGGCACAAGTGAAAGGCTGGTCCGCCTGTTTCGTAAGTAGGGAAAACAGGTGTGTCACAGATCGTCAACTCTTGGGCACCTTCATTCCTTGGCCAAAGGACCACACACCGAAGGAACAAGCGCCTGCCATCATTTACAAAATATGCTGTGCTGATTGTTCCGCCCGCTACATCGGTGAAACGAAAAATTTTCCACAAAGGATTCACCTGCACAGGAACTAAGCATAGAATTTCGAACGAGAGCGCAGTGCAATTATGGAGCATCCTGAGGACTTAGACCATCACATCAACTTTGAGCATGCTGGGGTTGTAGACACTGAGCCCAATGCATTCAAGCGACAGCTCATAGAATCCTGGCACATTCAAACCACACCTGGAAATGTAAATCTTCCATCAGTTTATATACACAACCTTCATGACATCACCCCCCCCCCCCCCCCAAACTAGCGATGGCGCATTGTCAGCACCAACTCATGCAACTTAGTCTCTTGATAATATGAAAGTTCCACCAACCATTGGACTTCGCCGCCGCCGCGCGACCTCCTTGCCTCCTCCTCACCCCTTGTGCGCCCCTTCCCTGAGGGCCAGCTCTCCGCCCAATTTCCTGCGCGACGATTGGTCTCCCTGCCGTTGCCCTTGGAAATGCGCGGGTCCGGCGTTTTGCTTGTTTTTCTTTTTCCTCTGTGCCATTTTTCTCCTAGGCTCGGCGACCGAATGTTACAGTGCTGTGCTTTTATTGCAACGTGCAAGCGCTATGCCGTGCTGTTGCGCGTACAACTGCAGCAAGCAGCCTGAAGATGGTTATGCGGTATTCATGATACCATATATATTCACATTAGGGGATTAACCATGACGTCATAACAAATGGTTGACGCCGTTGGTTGGAAGGCAGCCTTCGGGGGTTGTTTGCTGCTTTGTTTTTAGGTTATTTTGCATGCGAGACCAGAACAGAATGAATCTCCAAAGCATCCGCGCATTGCATCTTCTCTGGAAACAGCGACTCGACTCAAAACGTCCTAGTTCTTGCACCAGCTGCGTCGTCTCTATAACAAATCCGCAATTTGTAACAGACAAGCTTTTAGCGTAAGATTCCATTGTCCATCAACTGCTGTATAGATGTACAAAGTGACGTTGATTTGAGCTATGACGTGCACCACTGTTATATTTCCTTGAGCATGTTTTTTCTCAACTGTCGTCAATACTGCACAGCACATTTCTGCACTAGCGTAGATGTCGAATATTATGTGATACTTCCGTCTCTTACGTGTATCTTGTCATTCAACGTTCTTGTGTGTGTGCGAAAATAAATCATCCTGCTGACCATGCTCTCATTTTCTTTAATGATACATTTTTTTGTGATGCCTAATCAAAATACCAGCTTTATATTCCCTACTACATACTGGAACGAAATTTCAGTGGCAAGTATTACATTATCGAGAAACGTTTATCTTGCCTATAGATATAGAATGCATTCTCTCATAGGTATACGGAGTATGTTCTTAAGCTTCCTTGACACCAGTGCCTAATAAGGTTCGATGAATTGTTCTGCACTCCTTGATCTCATTGAAAGTGCGCAACTGATTTATTCAATGAACAGACTGTAGTGCAAAAGCCACTTTTACAGTGATGAGACAAACCTATGGACGGAAGATGCACTCATAACTAATTTATTCTAAGCGGATGCACGCAAGTTTGGATTTAACTGCCGGTAAATAATTAGCACTAATTAATTCAGGTCGATAACTAGCACAGCTCATTTGCACTCAACCTAAGCTTTCGAAAGATATGACTCGATGCTATAATGCAAAGGGTGGGTTTGATTGCATATAGCTCATTAATGCTAATTAATAGAGATCACTAATTCAGAGCATTTGCATTCATCCTAAGCTTTTCAACGGTATATGACCATTGTCTAGCTCAGTTTTGTTTTATACAAAATTGACTAATGCTGGTTCATGCAGATCGCTAACTAGTACAGTGCCATTACATTGGCCTAAACTTTCTATCTGTATATGACTCGATGCTGCAGTCCAAATTTGGGTTTTAATTGCAATTTGCTAAATGTCGATTTATTTGGCCCAGTAATTGGTCAAAATAAGTATAATTAACCAATGATCCAAACTCACAGTTGGTCACGTGACATATACTATGCTTAGACAGATAGCTTGACAGTAGCATAATAGACTAAGTCCCGCTTTGACCTCTCTGATCTTGAAGTTCAAAGCACCAGACTGGGTCGTTTTCCGAAGTTTTACCGCGTTGACAGAGTTCACGCCCTAAAAAAACAAACACAAAGTCAGAGGCAGTACTAGATCAGGTGCACAAAGTAAAACACCTGATCATGTGACTTAAAAAGTGTCTGCAGTACAGAACTCGCCTGAAAGCTTTGTTTACATCAGTATTCCCCATTCAAAGAAGAAACTAATCTCTTCATGAACGTTACTTCTGGTATTCTCAATGCTTTTCTCGTAATTTTTCAAATATTTTGTGCACTCCTGGAGCGCAGACCTGGCCCAAAAATGCGCTTCACTCACTGCTGTGGCCGGCGGGCGCCTAGGAGAAAAAGCGTGTCGTGCACAGAGCTCGCAGCCGCCACGCGAGGAGAATTGAGGAAAGCGCGGCGCGGAGGAGAGTGTCGCTACTTTTAAATTATCAAGGGGCTTTAATGTGACTCGCATGGCGGTGACCCCCCAGTGGCAGTGGTTAGAAAAAGTGCACCCTTGCTTCCACCCAGTTAACCCTGAAGCAGGTACCGAGTTGGCAGTGAAATGTCTGTTCTCTCATGAGAGTTTGGTCGGAATATCAGTTTTATTTCTAATTCCCCTCCTGACCATGCAGATTTCTGCCGAAATGTTTACGTTTCTAAGTAATGTCTGTAGCGGCTTTGATCTGAAGCAGATTAGCCCTATAGCAATCAGTACCTTTGAACAGCGCGGTGCCGTGGCACCGGCGGGTCGGGCGTCACTTTAAGATGTGCGCCACTAGCTTGGGTGCAATGTATTGCTTGTAGAAGGTACAGGCTGGACTTTTCGATTTTAATGTTTTGAAAATTAGGCGGACATTTTTTGGTGTTTATTTTAGAATGCAGCTTTCGTTCTTTTTTTTTTGGACTATTACTTTTATGAATGAATTAGATTTTTTTCTTTTTAAGTGATATAATGTCGTATTCCTGTGAAATAAAATGTCGTTTAGAGTATATCGTTGACATTTTGTTAGCCCGAGCAATCCATTTCCTTGTAATTACTGCACAAATGATCATACACAGCTGTGTTTGTAGAAGCAAATTGCATTCCTATTTAAGAAAGCAGTGGAAGTTAAAGATGGAACCTACAAACGAAAACGACAATTTAAGTTTACTTCTAAAAACTGGGTTGTTGTGTTCTCCTTGAGCTGTTGCACTCGAGAGGGTGGGACATCATGTGATCTGTGGCCTGACTGTGGTGGAACTGCTGCTGAACCGTTGTGGCAGACAAAACACAACACTTTTACATGACGGAAGCCAACAGTCATGGAAATCGAGGAGCATAGATGTTTTTTTTCTTCTAATTTTGTGGTGTTCATTATAGGGTAATTATTTTAAACATAATTGATTAGAAAGCAGAAGAAAAAACAACCACATGCCGCCACTGGGATCTGAATCCACGACCTTCGAATTTCGCATCTGGTGCTCTACCAACTGAGCTATGGCGACGGCTGTCCAATCTTCTGCTTTCGTGATGCTTATGACACTTTTTCCTACTTATGCAGTGCTGAAACCTACTTAACCAAGTAAATGTTGTGTTTAAATCATGGTTTTTTTATGTATCACGTGACCTATAAGCACATGTTGACATCGCAGTCACCGGTTGTCTGTTGAAACCAAAACTGAAACAAGACGGCAGAAAAATTCGATTATAAATTATGTAGTGATCATAGGCAAATTAACGTGGTGCTTCCCACATAGAAGTGTCTTCTGCATCTTTGTAGAAAATAAAACATGCCACCAAGATTTCCGTAAAAACCGGACTATAGGTCGACCCCCTAACTAACCAATTCTAAAATGAAAAAACTATTTTTCAGTGGAAAAAGTATCCAAAGACACCCTTACCTTGAAACAAATGTGACTCAACAGGTTGCACAATGGAGACAGTATTTATTTTCATTAAAATGCTGCTCGTATGTACACTTGGCCAATTTTGTAACGGTATCGCATTCCCATCGACCCGCGTATTTGTTTCTGGCACACACAAGTACGGTGCCGTAGAGCAAAGCCCTTTCTCTTCATGAATCGCCGCACCCAGGATGGCATGCCCTTAAGTTGCGCCCTTGTGAGTCTAGAGGCACGCGCGATCTCTACTGTATTCACGCGGATGCATTAGGCAGTCACAGGCAGCAATCTTGCACGCAGCGCAACCTTTTCTCCGAGTTGTGGATACGCTGCAGTCCGCCCACGAAATGATGTTTTCTTCTTGTTGCTGCAAGTTGTAATACGCAGCTCCTGCCTCCGCCAGTACTGAATGCTCTTTTCGGATACTCCAAATTTGTGCTGTGCCGCCAGTTTGCTGTTAGCCTCCGCGTACTCAATCGCGTTTTTCTTGAAGGCGACGATAAATTGCCGTCGACTTCTGCTCATTTTAAAACAAAATGTGCAAAAGCAGCCTTTAACCAAAATAGCTTTGCAACAACGGAAACGCAAAATGGCGGTGCGAGAACGTCTCTAACATCGCCACGCTGTGCTGCTGCTGATGGCGATGGTGATGGAGGCTGTTGACATCAGCCGCCCATTGTTGCAAGAGTTCCGTAGTTTTTCCGCCAGTGACCAGTATATAGGATGGGGGTCGACTTTTCGCCATGGTTCTTTGAAAAAAAAGTTCGACCTATATTCCGGCTTTTATGATAGGTGTCTATACTCCTTTAATGAAGCTACACATAGGGGTTGGTCACTTTGCATGTGTGGGGTGAACATGTGGGGCAGTGTTTTTTTTTTGTACCTCTCTTGCCGCTTCTGCTGTGGTGTCAGGCCATGGGGGCTTCTTGTGTGTGACTTGGGGCATTGAACTGAGCCTGATCCCTGTTGGCTGCAGGAGCTGGAGGCCTTGCTTGGAGACCGGCCCAGCGGTGGCCTAGGCGAAGTTCCAGTTGGGGAGCATGTGGAGGAAGTGGACTTGCACGACTATGACCCCAACAGCCAGAGCCAGCGTCAGGAGGCATACCATGAGGATGAGCAGCAACCACGGAGCAGTGTGGAGTGTGCGCATCAGTAGCTGCACCTCCTAGAATCCAATCCAGGAAGCACGGTCCCTGTGGCGGAAGAGCCCCGGAAGGAAGGGTCGGGGGGCTAGAGGGGAGGATTCAAAGCTTTCCACTGTTGGTGGACTTGGCACTAGGGCCTGGGGTCGCGAATGCCAGTGTTTGGGCTTGCTTCTCCTGGTCATGTTAGCTGAAACCGTTCCACATAGCTTTCTTCCTTTCTGGTTAGCGTTGAGCCTTTCTTTTTCTGTGTGTTCCTATAGCTGGCATGTGCACTAATTGAAGGCATGCTGCTGGTACCTGTTTCTCTTGTAGGCCAACAGCTTTCCCATGCTGACTTATAGACTCAGCTCTAAATTTTGGTATCACAACCTGTCCCTCCCCCATTCATTTTTTTTTTATGTGCAATGAACAGTTTTGCGTGTGAATAAAAATAAAACACAAAATATGTTTCATATGTACCTAGGATATGAAAAGTAAGTATTTTAATGTTGTCAGCCCGAGGCCGGCTGTGCTTTGCATTTCTTTGTAAAAAGGGCTTCTGGCACAGTATGAAAGGTTGACAATGGAAGGAGTAGAGTGCAGCATCACTTATCACTGTGTATCTGTAGTTCTTGTTTATAGTGCAGATGCACCTGTCATGTAATGCTTAACTCACTGTGCAGTGAATTTGTGGCAAGTGGCCTGGAGGCTTCACTAGAGGTGCCGTTTTGTAATGGTTTCCGGTACATTAAACAGTTCGTCTTCTGTGGATGTTTTTCTTCAACCATGCTGGTTGCTCGGGGCTGTAGGTGTCCCTGAGGCAGTCTGTGTAATGCCTCCATGTGTGAGCTCCATGTGAGCTTTTCATATGACGCTTGCTTATTTCAGTGTGCCTCAAAAGATCTCATGATCACTGATACTTCTGTTCCCATGGTAGTGCCATTGCATTGTCAGTCCCATAGCATTTACTGTGTTCAGCTGTTTGTACTTTTGCTTTTGTTTCTTTATAATGATTATTAACTAAGTTTAAAAATTGCAGACTGCATGCTTCTCAGACATTGTAGATTCTTTCCAGAAATTATCTTTGTACATCTGTATTCGGGGAAAATTTCTGTAGCTTTGTGGAAGACTCAAATGTGTGATGACAGCTTTCACAGCTGTGATTGAACTACCAGTGCATAAGCACAGCACACTTGTAGACGCTGTTTCCTTGCACTTATAATTTGTAGTGCAGTGATTCGCAGCCATGTGTGTGTTGGGACCCCTTGAGCACTAGCAATTGATTGAAGTGCATAGGGGAGCAGGTGTAGAAGTGCTATGTTAGAATGATAGGAATGCAAATGATAAATGAGACCATGAATTGGGCGTATGGAATGGACACACACAAGCTACTGCTGGTAGCTTTTCACTAGGCTATTCCACCATTTTTTTCTTGTGTTGTGCTGCAAAGCAGTGAATAGCTGCGATTCAATTCATATCCTGGAGCAGGCACACGCACCTTGATGTCTTGTTCTCAGCTGTGAAAAGTAGGAAACTTCATTGAAAACGACAGCTCAAGGGCTCTAGCACTATTTTGAAAGATCCAGGTCCCTAGAGAATCTTTATGGACAGCTCTAGTGGATAGGCACAGAACCCTATGCATAGTATAGTTTGTGGCTTTTCTCAGTATTTGCCATTGCTCCTGCATGCTTAGGTTTGTGGCCTTTCACAAAAGGAGCTAAGCTAGGTGCTGATCACAATCTGGTACCAGTGCCTTTGTTGCACTTGGAACACCTGCTCGAAATACTGTTTGATAAGTAGCAACGTGCGCATGTTTCCGCTTCCCCATGGTAAATCAGTGTGGTGGTTATATTGCTGCACTCTGCCAGTTTTATTCTTTACTGCATGATGATCTAGGCCACAGGTGAGAATGTGCACATTCGTATCAGGCAGCAAATGAAGCGAGTTAAAGGTAATCTGAAAGTAATCAGAACTTGACAAAAGAAGCTGTAAGGTTAACATTTAGTAAATGAACATACACTCTGCTAACAATGTTCTTGAACCGGACTATAGGTGCTATACTGGTTTTCATCTTTTGTTGCATTGAGAGGCCAAGTGCTAGCCATTTATCTCTGAGCGTGCGTGCGTATCTTGAATGTGGATTGCACCATTTTTCCCATGTTAAATTTGCCAGGAGTTTTGTTTTGGCTTGTCAACATGCCAATTTGATGGTCTCTGCAGTGTGACAAGTATTGCAAAGTATTGCATTGCCTTACTTGCTACGCTGCCACACATCTTGTTTTTTTAAAGGGGCTGCGAAACACTGCTTGAACGAATGCCGGTTACACTTCGCATGGATTCTTTATGTCACAGATGCTGACTCAAAGAATTACAAGAATCGATGCATAGGTACGGGAGTTATTCAGTGAAGAAATTTCAAAATACAAGCAAACAAAATGCTGCCCTCAACTCGATTTTCATGCAGCTTCCCATTCCCATTTTACTCTCCCAATGACGGCACTTGGGGGGGACCACGGTGCAAGAATACTGAGGTGTTGACACTGCGCCCGCTGGAGCGTCCAGATTATGTTCGGCCGCGGCGGAGCGCGCCTTGTAGTTCGGCTGCAAGCCGACGGATGGCGCCGATGTCAGCAGGCCCAGTTGAGCGGTTCTGGCGCCTTGAGATTCCGCTGCCCAAGCTCGATTTTCGCTTTGGTGGCGTGAATCGAACTCAAAACGCGAAAGAAATTCGTTGCTAGAAATTAAAATCAGTAGTGTGGCAGTCTTAAAATTTTTTTGCATGAAATTATCTTGTGTAAAGCAGTTAATGTTATGGACTCGGTCGAGCAACACTCGAAGCTCATTCACGTTTCGCTTCCTCACTCAATTGATGTTTCGTTCAATCTAATCATAGATCTAGGCATAATAAACGTAACTGGGTATCCTCGTGCCCTTTTCCGCTCACAAGGGCAGAAAATTATTGCACCGGAAAGTTTTTGCTCCACGCTTATCGTTGCTTCTTCACTCGATATGAAGACCGTTCAAACATTGTTTCGTTCAGTGGGCTAATTTTGAAGATGCAGAGCGCTAGTATAGCGCGGCTATTTACGACTCAAGTTTTAGGTAAAAACTTTCTCACGCCGGAAGTGTGCCAGACGGGATCAAGGGGTGTGTCGGATCATGGACCATAACCCAACACGAAAGCTTGAGAAAACAGCATTTTTATTCCGATGCAAATTTTCATAGAACGGGTATAATTTTCAATAAGCTCCTTTCCACTGGAGGCTAAATGGCGATGCGGGGTATTTGGTGAAGCACAATTAGGCTGTTTCCGGACCTGCAGGCATCACAACAGGCAAGGAAGCTTGGAGAGGCTGCATCGCACAGTTTTCGTTGACTTTCGGCCGACGTAGCTTGGATGCTTGCACAGGAGGTTTCCTCTTCCGGAGTGGCTTTATGTGTCTCTTTGGCCACGTAAAATACTTGGGACAGTTCGGAAATAATGTAGGAACTGCATCTCTGGAAAGCACGGGCCTCTTTTCCGCGTAAAGTAGCATTCTTCCATCGAGCTCCGCGTAATATGCCCGGGAAATTGCGTCCTCTGCAAAATGCTTGGCGCAGACATGGTCAGTGGGCATTAACGTCCGGTCTGCCCTAGGAATCGCACGGCGCCACTTCTCCAAAACAACATTGTCGGACGGAGCTTTGAATAATGGCACACGCTCCGCACATGTCCGGCAGCCCGAATTGCAGTTCGGCACGAAGCCCTTTCTTCCCATTGCGCAGCACTCGCCTACTCTGGGCTACTCTGCCGACGATAGCCAAACACAAGGTTTTGGTGCAGAATAAAAGAACTTGTTAAAAACTGCACAGCAGTGCAGCCGCACACTCCGAAATGTGCAAAAACACGTGCGCAGTGCCGCACCACGCCGGACCGAGCCGCCCAGCGTGGGCCCGCCTTTCGCAGCGCCCACTAAGTTAGCAACCGGTTTCCATGGCAACCCTTCGCCTTCCCTCTGAACATACTGTGGCCGCGAGCGGGCGGCGCTCTCGTGCGCGACGGGGGGAGAGTGTCAACACCTCAGTATGTTATTCTTACACCGTGGGGGGGACCAATCAAAACAGCCTATCTGAGCATGTCGCGGAGGTTTGCACTTCATAATTGCTTGTTCTCTGTAACTTGTTCTTGCCAAGGCTGGCAGCGCCGTTTGCATGGCTACAACAGCCATGTGAACGCCCAGCGATACTTCATCGTCACGTCGACGGCGCAGAAGGGAACACTGATCAGTGGTGTCCCTGACTTATGGATTCGAACGCGATCCGAACTGGATCCGAATTCGAGAGCGAGATACTGCGACGGCCTGCCAAGATATCAGACACATTTAGAATAGCGCGTACCGCTACTGGTTACCGCCTACCATGGCCCGTCGCTCCTAGCGCACTGGTTGGTCACGGCGAGCAAGGAGCACGCTGTTGACAGGAATGGTGCCATCTGGCACAGCCGCCCGGTGATCCTCCACAAGCTGACGATGCACACTGTTTAATGTTAAACGAACGGTTTTTTTCTTTGCATCCTTCCTTGGGACCGAAACGAACGCTTATAGAGTGCAATGGCTCGATCGGATAGATTCCGCAAAGCCGTTCTCAGATACATAGAGAGTAGCCATAAGTTTCTTGTGCTAGGTCATAGGATGTGTACAGAAAGGCACAAAGGCCTTCCATGCAAAAAGTAGCCAGAGCCTCTGGTGGTGTATTTTTGTTTTGCTTGCTTTACAGCGCTTTTATCTAAGGCAAACAAGTTGGTTTTGTTGATGTAATATAAGACACAAAAACTGACAAAACGTATCTCTAGTTATTAACCCAATTTTTACTATATTTACTCTGTCCAATCATCAAGCTCCCACTAAGTGATGTCATATCCACTGCTAAAAACCGCCACTGTATGGTGACACCGTCAGCGCCATGAATTTGTTTTTGCGAGCTAATTGAAATATTAAAAACCGGAGTATATGCTAATAGCATCACTAACTCTCTCTGTGCGACCAAGAGGCAAAACAATGCACAGATTGTGTTTCGGGGCCCCTTTAAAGGTTCTTTGTACACAGCTGTGTACAAAGTGAACTCTCTGCCTGTTTTGATTGTGTGCTGTACCTATACTCCATATCATACAGCGGCCGCCGCAGTGGCTGAGTGGCTATGGCACTCGGCTGCTGGCCCGAAAGACGCGGGTTCGATCCCGGCTACGGCGGTCGAATTTCGATGGAGGCGAAATTCTAGAGGCCCGTGTACTGTGCGATGTCAGTGCACGTTAAAGAACCCCAGGTGGCCGAAATTTCTGGAGCCCTTCACTACGGCGTCCCTCATAGCCTCGGTTGCTTTGGGACGTTAAACCCTCATAAACCAAACCAAACCATTTCATACACAGCATTCAGTGCTACGGGGGCTGCAGAAGTGGTGCACCTGGAAAGCCATATTGCTATGATATGTATCATTCATTTTTCTCTAAGCCTCATTGAGTGTTTGGACGAAAACAAAGAGCACTGTAAATTGGAAGTGCTAGCATTGGTAATCTCAGTCGAAGTTGTGAGGTGCTCAGTGTTCAGAACCTCTGGCTATAATTTTCACTGAGTGATCTACTTTTTAGGTGCGGATGGAGTCCAAGCGACTCGCCTTACCAGCCGCGTATCATACCACCACACGTCAGTCTTACTTCTCGAAGTCTTGATGGGTCACAGGACGAAACTGTGGCAAGAGGTAAAACAAATTGGGGGAGGTTGTCAGTCATGGTACTTGAGACCTGTCTCAACGAAATGTGCCAGTGTTCACTTCGGTTGTATGGCGAACTACTTTTTGGGTGCGGGCTTCGCCTGTGCAAACAGGTGCGTGAGCTTTGACAGTGTTGACTGCTATCTATGAAACTGAGTATAGCA
The DNA here is from genome assembly GCF_052857255.1 of Amblyomma americanum. NCBI lineage: Eukaryota > Metazoa > Arthropoda > Arachnida > Ixodida > Ixodidae > Amblyomma > Amblyomma americanum. The sequence goes on along the minus strand of NC_135497.1, from coordinate 99,712,053 downwards.
GGGATTGCTTTGTTTCAGGGTAATTTGGCTTCTTTCATATTGCAAATAAGGTGGCTTTTTATGTCATCTTGCAGTAACAGTGAGCTTGGTAGCACGACCTTTGCCATGTCAATGAAGACTGATTTTTCTGTCAGCTATAATTTTTTTCTGAATTTCTAGCACCATGTGCATCTTTGAAACAATGTAATCCTCAATCCCTCAGCTGTTTGACAAATTGTGGCATTGATCATTGTGATTTCTAGCCTTTGCGACACTTTAACGTAATTTTTTACATGCATGTAAAAACTTGCCCGTTGGTATTTTGCTTTCTAAAACTAACAAATTGGCTTTCTTAAAGCAGTGATGTACTACTTAGGCAGAAAATGTTAGCATGGAATGGAAGTACGTCTTACTGCTGCGTGTTACAAACTATGGTGTGCAACATCCGATATATAATGGAATAAGAGAGCGCACATTCGGAATTCATAATGAAGTTGCTGAAAGGCTCAGTCGTGATTAAACTGCGCGATAGAACGAGGATAGAGACAGGAAACATACACACGTAGAGCGCAGTGTGTGTACATGTTTCCCGTCTGTCCCCGTTCTATCACGCAGTTTAATCATGAACGAGAAGCGCCAGAAAACCAGTCTTTAAAGGCTCAGTGTGACATTGCCCAATCTGTCTGGTGAAGCAGAGCATAGCATTCCAAGGTCTCATCAGAATTTGGGAGAAAGACTCTTGGCTGGACCTGCTAACCTCCTTTCCGTCATTTGCCGACAGAACTTTAGACCCGTCAATGGGATCTGTGCTGCATGTAGAAAATCCGACTAAGAAGCAAGGACCTTGTCAGAAGTCCTATTCCACCCATGGTGTCAGGACCGGTTGGGATGTACCGGTACCATCCCACTAAAAAAAAAAAAAGGTACTTGTTGGCATCCCAGCTCAATCCAAATAGAACCAATTGGATAGCCATCATAATTCAAATAGACGTGCAGCTCCAATTGGTTAGTCCAAATGGATTATCCAACTGGTTTCGCAAATTCCATTTGATGTCATCTCTCCCAGTTCAGGAACCAGTTGGAATTTTCAAAACCAGTTGGATTAATCTAACAGGATGGACATTCCTATTGGTTCAGGAGAATACCAGTTAAAAAAAAAACATTGGGAGTTCCAGACGTAACCAATTCGGTTTTCTTCCAGGACTTGCAGGGGGATACTGCCTTGTGCTATAAATTTTACAGGGGGACCCGCCGCGGTGGCTCGGTGGTTATGGTGCTCAGCTGCTGGCCCAGAAGACGCGGGTTCGTTCGCAGTCGCGTCAGTCAAATTTCGATGGAGGCGAAATTCTAGAGGCCCGTGTACTGTGTGATGTCAGGGCACGTTAAAGAACCCCAGGTGGTCGAAATTTCCGGAGCCCTTCACTATGGCGTCCCTTACGGCCCGAGTCGCTTTGGGACGTTAAACCCCAAAACCATAATTTTTACAGGGGCATAAAAGTTGGGAATTGCACGCTTTTAGGGAAGTGGATTCGAACAAACAAGCCTGCATCACACAGAAGGAGCTTAAGCTTAATAGATATCCACAGAACACACTTTGTTCTTACTTATGTACTCGACTTTCTGACGCGGTGGCTCAGTGATTATTGTGCTCAGCTGCTGACCCGAAAGACTCGGGTTCAGTCCCAGCCGTGGGTGTTTCATTTTGAAATGCTAGAGGCCCGTGTGCTGCGCAGTGTCAATGCACGCTAAAGAATCCCAGATGGTTGAAATTACCGCAGCCGTCCACTAGTTATGGCATCATTCATAGCCAGACTCTCTTTGGGACGTTATAAACCCCATAAAATCCAAATTAAGTGCTCCACCCTGGAACCAGTGGCGCTTCTCCTTTGAGCAAAGGTATTTAAGCACGCCCGCGGTGATGATGGAAACGATGAAAACAGTTCAGCAGATAAAGCTGGTAATATCTTGTAGAAAAACCTAATTGACTGTTCTATGTGGGGAGAGCAATATATGCAGAGCCATCGATTGCCTTGACTTGCAAGTCAAGGCAACCGATGACTTCCAATTTCGTATTCGGAACCAGTTGGACCTTCCAATTGGTATCACTTGCAATGCTCAAGGCATTCAATTTGGACATTCCAGTTGGAGTAAATGTGTCATTTCCTTCACATCATCATGGCCCTGGATATAAAGGGAGCCTTTGACAATGTCAGGCATGAAGCCATACTCAATGGATAATCTAAATCTAATCTAAATAATCTAAACTGTGGGGAAAAGATCCATGGATACGTGAAGGTCTTTCTATCAAAAAGGAGTGCAACGATTGGAATGGGAGAAGTTACATCCGAGGTGATACGCACCCGAAGCAAGGGAACCCCCCCAAGGAACAGTACTTTCCCCGCTACTCTTCAATATAGCAATGATCGAGCTGGCCAAACAACTAGAAAAGATAGAAAGAATCAGACATGCGATATACGCCGACAACATCACGGTCTGGATAAACCGAGGCTCACTTGGAGAAAAAGAAAAGCTGGAAGAAGCGGCCACATGCATAGAGGAATACATAAAAGCAAGAGGCCTAGCTCGCTTGCTCTACAGAAAAATCAGAACTGCTAAGAGTCGAGAGGCAAGATGAACCAGACGGTGCCGCAAGAAGAAGAGTATAAGCTAAGGGTTTATCTGTAGGGTCAGCCGATACCAGAGAAGACAACCGTAAGAGTACTAGGAATGTGGCTCCAGTCCAACCAAAGGTGCAACCACACTCTGGCGCTACTCAAGAACACCACGACGCAAGTAGCACACATGATAAACAGGGTATCCAACAGAAGACTGGATGAGAGAGGAAGACACACTCCAGCTGGTCACAAGCCTCGTAATCAGCAAACATACAGCCTACCCTACCAATTAGCTACACCAAGCAGGAAGAGCAAAGAATTGACGCTATAAGGCAGGCATACAAAACAGCATTACACCTGCCACAACGCACATCAACCGAAAAACTATTAGCGCTAAGGATACATAATATCTTTGCCGAGCTAAAGGAGACATTAATGAGCAACCAAATCGAAAGACTAAAACAAACCAAAGCAGGAAGGGTACTCTAAAGGAGATACTTCAGCGAAGGACTCGTAAAGGAACTCGAGGCCACAAAAGAGATACGTGAAGAGTATCAGAACACATTACATGTCGCGCCGATACGAAAAAATATGGATCCAAATCTGCATAAGGCAAGAAAATAGGCTAGGGCCGAACACATGCAAAAAAGGTTAGAGGAGAAAAGCAACGTTGCGTACACCGACGCTGCGAGATACGACCACAACGGCGCAGTAGCCACAGTTGTAAACGAAAACCTACAACTGACAAGCGCGTCACTAGTGAAAGCAGAAGAGACGGCGATAGCTCTATAGCAATCTTGGAAGGCAACCGTACCGGCGGATCCCTGACAATCGTAACGGACTCCGAAACGGCAAGTCGAAATTACATGAATGGCTGAATAGGGATCAGAGCGCTACTCATTATAGATGCCCACCCAGCCGACAAAAATATTAAACACGATTATCTGGATACCAGGGCATACAGCTGTTAAGGGAAACCAGGTTGCTGATAGAGTGGCTCGAGGGCATACAAGCCGAGCACCCTATGCATACAGCCACGAGGAACCCGAACCAGTAACCCTAAAATATCGGACATAACTGAATTACTACAAAGGTGTAAGAAGAAGATATCCAGCACAACGCAAGACTAAGCAGGGAAGACACAGCTGCATGGACATTAATCCAAACAGACACCTTCCCCAACCTAAATATCTTAAGCAAAATGTTTCCTACACAGTACGAGGCAAGATGCCCATGGTGTGGTGACAAACCAATGCACTATCATACGTCATGGGCCTGTCATTGTGAGCCGCCGATCATTATGATAGTCAATAAGCCGAATATGGAACATTGGGTGTGTATGCTGACCAGCACACACCTGCTGGAGACTCAAAAGCTAGGGTATGATAAACAGAGTGCGAGGCGCAGCCATACTCAGTGCAGACTAGGGCCCCAACCCTGTAAGTGTCAACCGAAGAAGGAAGACACCATCTGAAGCCATCAAAAACGAATTTGAGAGCTCAATAAATGTTCTTTCCTCCTCCTCACTCAAAACCAATTTTCATTTTCAATTTTCGAAAAAAAAATCTGCGAATTAACTTTCCAGTTAGTTTAATAATAATAATAATAATAATAATAATAATAATAATAATAATAATTGGTTTTTGGGGAAAGGAAATGGCGCAATATCTGTCTCATATATCGTTGGACACCTGAACCGCGCCGTAAGGGAAGGGGGAAAGGAGGGAGTGAAGGAAGAAAGAGGTGCCGTAGTGGAGGGCTCCGGGATAATTTCGACCACCTGAGAATCTTTAACGTGCACTGACAGCGCACAGCACACGGGCGCCTTAGCGTTTTTCCTCCATAAAAACGCAGCCGCCGCGGTCGGGTTCGAACCCGAAAACTCCGGATCAGTAGCTCGAGCGCCCTAACCACTGAGCCACCGCGGCAGGTTTCCAGTTAGTTTACAGTTCTGAATTCGCAAGGAACTCCATACGAAGCGCTTGGTGCAAGTGATGCTACTTGGAAGCTACTGATCGTTTTGACTGAAATCTACATATATTGTTCCCTCAACACAGAACAGGTTTAATTTGTAAGAAATAGCAGCTAGCAGCTTGCTAAATTGTTTTCATTTCCACCATCGCCGCGGCGTGCCGATGTGGATACGTGATCTTTTTCTGTGATGCAGCCCAGTAAACCATGAATATGCAGAGGATAACCACAAATGGTCCTAACGTCCAATGTCCATGTATCGATATCCTCTGCATGTTGAAGGGACTATTGGATTCAGATATCAGTTAGTGGATATTCAGAGGATATTCGAATATGCATGATGTTCTTTCCAGCACATTGAAAGTTTTGGAAATGTGCTAACAACTTACCAGAACTAGATATCTTTGTTTTTAAAGGCATGAGCATGCTGAAATTATGCCACCTCTAGATTTTAATCACTCCTGCTTTCGCAGTCTTACATTTTCAGGAACGAATTATTTCAAGCAGTCGACTATTGCACGCTTTGATTTTATTTTATGCCTGCGAATGCATGTATGGTACGATTATATAAAGAAATTGCTCAAGTTAGACCAACAGCCACAAACGCCGTGATTTCAAAACCAGAACAATAATTAGAACTCTCTTGACACTGGGCAGCCTAACGGCCATGGACATCGTCAAGAAGCGCGACGCTAGCCTCACATTCAATCCAAACCAAGCACCATTACCAGTTTTGCTGCGCCGGCCACGATGTTTTCGTGATTTCGTTCAGCGTTTCTTCGCAAGTTTTTATTTGTTGTTTCGCGTGTTCACATCTTCTTCGTTGTGGCGGCAAGCTTGTTGTGCATGTTGTATACAGTCCTGAGCCCTCACTGGTGGAAGTACTAGAGGATTACGCGGATAACAGCAATAATGGTGAGTGTTATGACACTGTTCTGTCAAACAAAGTGTTAGTGTTCGTTTGTGGCATTGTGCAATTTTCATGTGGCAATTTTATCATGCGGTTGATCAGTTCATGGAGTGCAGACATGGCTTTAAAATCTGTGGTGTTTAGTTATTGTGGCTCGATTTGTCCCCGAAGTAGTTTCGCGGGAATGGCTGCGCTCTGTGCCACTTCTCTGCGCCACTTCTCTGCCTCTAAGTAACAGCCTGCACGCATGAGACTTCACTGCTCAGTTGTAAGACAAACAAAGTTGTTGGCAGTTAGCTGTGCCCTCTAACAATTGTTGGAATAGCCTGCACTTTGATGACACACATTCAACTGCATATTCCGGCCGTCTGCCATGCTATGGCCCTTACTACAGGGAAAGGGGGGGGGGGGGGGGGGGGGCAGTTTCCTGTCTCCGGCGGCTCAAGACGACAGTTTTTGCAGATCTTGTGTTGCTGTAAAATTTGCTAACAGCGCCAAACACGCTCTTATCTGCCTTCGTTTAGTCAAGCCCTTGTGTCTAACTGCATTTTTTGTACCCGGAATTGTTTTTTTTTTTTTTCATCTTTGTGCTTTTAAACTTTTGTGGGAACTTTGGACGTTCTCGCTTGTAATTTCCTTTTATTTCAGTAGCACATTTCAAGATAATTGGCTATTGAATACTTTTTGTTTCAGCTCGTGGCTTTGACTGCTTTTTCTGAAATTTTCTAATTAGTGTGTAGAATGAAAGTTGTGCTGTGAAAATTCTTGCTACAGGTTGTGTGCCCCAGCAAGTGTTTACATCTTATGTATACAATGAGAGTTGCTGGTTGCAAACCTCGTGTAATGCAGCAGGGCATGACCACTTTTCTTTGCTGTTCCTTTTCAGATATTTTGGAGAACATGTTCAGAGAAACAATAATCTCATGCATCTTGTCACTCAGTAGATGCACTTTGCATCATGAAGACAAACAGCTGGTATGAAACTGTTTTTCGTACTTCATTTTTAGGTAGTTATAGTCATGACTACGGAAAGCAAATAGCTTTCACTGAATATTTTCTAGTTCTTCATTAATTACATACCAATTACCAACTACTGCCACATCTTTCTTCACATAACACAAAAAATTCAATCACTTTTCTTTGGCCTCATTGACTCGCTTCATTTAAACCTGTTTTCCCACTTGTCCCAACTTCGATTCCATAAATTCTTTCATGGAAAACAATTTCTAATGTTCAACAATGATTAACATACATTTGGAGCATCTGGGTTTGGAAAGAGCTTTGTTCTTAGATGTCTTCAAGGCATTTCTCACTGTTAAGCTCCAGGTTTCTATAATAAAACTAAGGCACCGCAACATTCACTACTTGGTTCTCTACAGGATCACTGACTTCCTTTTTAACTACACAACATATGACTGCTAATGCGACCAGCTCATGGTTTTCCCACCCTTTCAGGCATGCGTCAAGAATGTGCCTTAGCATGTTTATTGTTTCTGACCTGCATTAGCAGTTCATTCAGTGTTGTTTCTAGTTCTACTATTTTTTGCTGCTAATTGTTCTGATAGTTCTGACATTGCATCACTTCGGACTGAATTCAATAACACTGTGTAATGGTTTCGCTAGAGTGTGGCGCTTTACTTTTTAAATTTGAGCATTTCTCATAACCATTCACACTGTCCCTATTATTTTCAAAATATAGTCACCTTGACTTCTCCCTAGCATACAAGTACTTTGACATAGATATTACAACCTTTAACAAAAATTCATGGAAGTCTAATATTGACTACCTAACATGAAAATCTAGGTGCATGCTGCTGCATTTATTACACAATTTTTCCAGTGAAACTGAAAAGGCCTACCTATACCTGGCTTAAGCTACGATATCCTTGTCCTATGTGGGCCATGGCTGGTCTCCTTATAAATTCCCTCAAGAATGTGCACACTTTCTCAATGCATTTCATCCTGCCTGTTTACTGCAAACATCATAGACATGAAAAAGCCAAATATCCTCCCTCACTCATTGCCATAAGGTGTCTTCTGTCTTTTTCAAAAGACCACAACTGGCTCTGATCGCACTTGTCATACCTGCTACTTCATACCTGCATGCACCAACCACCCTCCTGAAGTCAGCATACGTCACCCAATATTGTGATATATGCATGCTCATTCCTGCTGAAAGCCTGCTGTGATTAGCACCACTGTCCCACAGCAGTATTTTTGGATACAGCTTAAGAACGAAGCGACAGATGTCCCTCCATCCAAAGGCGGGGATCGATTATCATGCCACAGTGGTTAATCCCCTTTCATCTACGACGCCACACTAGCTGGTGCAAATGGGGTAACACCCATGACATGAGAATCTGTTGATGCTAGTGGATGGAGGGCCTGCTTTGAGAAGGCATTTTCCACTTCATTCTTGAGTTTTATCCGAATGCAGTCGCCAGCCAACATTATTCACTATTGCTCTGCACATTCTAACTTCATTGCAAAAGTATGGTTGCATATATGTACTTGAAATTCTTGGTTGTCGTCCTTGTGTTTGTTTGCCGAGGCTTGGTTTTCTTTCCTTATGTTTAGCATTCAGGAGGCTATTGCATGTGATCTTTGTACTCTAAAACACCTGTCTGGATTTAGTCTTACCTCTGGTAAGGCAAAAGGTTATAGTGGATGCACGTTTGTGTACTTGGCTTCTATCGCATGCTTTTTTCCTCATTACTTTTCAGAAAAGATACTAAGCCAGTTGGGTGAAACATTAGCTTTTGCATATTCTTGTGCACCCGTTTTTTGTCCATATTTCCTGCTGTGTCATTACTACTGTTCAACGCAATGCACTGTTGTATTCACAGGCCTCCAAGGACCTGGAGTAAAAGAATGGACAGCAACAGACACTGATCATTATGGCTACTGGGCAATAAAATATGGCTGAGAGCAAAACAAGTGATTGAATTCCTTGACGTTCTTCCGTACTCGAAATCTGTGCCTGTGCATATTCCTTGCCCGCGTACTGCCTTGAGGTGCAATATTCTGAAGAAACGAGAACTGCAACTGTTTGATTAATCTTTGTTATTTTATGCGCTGTAAAGCTGACAAGAACACAATGAGTATGATGAAAGATCACAAAGTAACAGAGAGCGCTAACTAATGACTTCACTACGCATGAATGTTCTATCTTGCACATACTGGAAATGACAGTTCAAGTAACTTGCATACCAGAAAATGACACTTCTTTGTGACATGTTTGTGTTATTGCATTGATTAGAGTCCAGTGTGTAATTTTCTCATAATGCACCTGTTATTTGAAATGTTATTCCCAGATCATGTACAAAATATTAGTTTCCTGTGTAATGAGCAACTGGTGGTTTTTGCTTCGTATATCTCTGTCATATCTTGCATCATATTTGTTTTGTTGTAAGCTGTACAGTGCGCAAAATAAATGGCACAGCATCCAGCCCCCAACCTGAAAATAGATTGGCAGAATATCTGGTTAGCATCCTCTGAATGTCTAGGAATCGTCACATGTGGGCACAATATGAGTGTTATATGGACATCCACAGTGTTCAAAATGAACATTGTATGGACATTACATGGACATAATATGAGCATTTCTGAACATCGTATGGACATCTGATATCTTGTGGAGGATATATGAATATCCACTGGATATAACTTGGTTGGCTGGGAGGTTTCTTTTTGGCAATTTCAAATATTCCAGTGTAAAAATCTTATGTGCAAGGCCGAGCGTCCACCTGCAGTGCTGGAAGAAAACCAAATGGGCTTCAATTTGAATTAATTCTGACCACAGCCCCGGCTCCCCCCCCCCCCTTATTATTATAATTATTGGGACTCTTGATCAGTTTGTTTAATTATCGTGCGCTTAGTGGGCGCAGCTAGAAGGCCCGATTATCGAACGTTGCTTGACGGCGTTCCTTTTTTTTTTATATAGTAAAACTCTTGTGCTTGCGCGCAAGGAAGTAGCGCTCTCCACGTAGTAAAATAGAAAAAAATAAAAATAAAACGCGTGCGCAATCCACGACGTAGGTCCTGGTACGAACGCAGAGTACATGAAGCGAAGTAGATCGCAGATACTGCGAAATGCGTTGCGTGTAGAAATAATCGCTGTAAATAAGCCAGAAATGCGTTGCGTGTAGAAATAATCGCTGTAAATAAGCCAGGGATATATTGCACGCCGTTTTGTTTTTCCCCAGCTGAGTTGTTGGTTTTTAGTTTTTTAAACTTTTTTTTGTTTTTAAGCCGCAGGATTGACAACTGAAAAGTTTAAGTTAATATTCAAAAATTGATCTTCTAGTTCTTTGGCAAAACTTTTTCGATTTTAGGCAGTTACGTTTATAATTTTTTGCCAAACAAACTGCCAAAGCTCAGTAGCAGTGTCCGCAGTGTGTCAGCACTTGCGCTTCTGGAAGCTGAACGCGGGGACGCGGGTCGCGAGGCGCCGTTCGCCGTGCCGTGCTCGCGCGAAGAAGCGCAACCGAGCGAGCGTTGGAGTGGTGAGCGTCTGCGTCCTGCGTTTTTTCATCGCTGCCTGGATTAGTTACGCTGCGAAGTAAGTGAATAGTGTGCAAAAACTGGGCACCTTTGTGCCAGTGGAGAGGCGATGCAGTCTTGATCTGTCGTTCAAGTTTAACATTCTCATTTCGACGGCAGCGCATGTCTTAGGAAATGGCTGCCGTGAACTGCAATCACCAGCGCAGCACGGTATCTGTCAGGCGTCCGGCTGATGGCCGGCTAGAAGAAATGCTTCAAAATGGACACAATATATTCCAATTCAAGGTACGTAATAGCTTTCTGTGGTGGCAATTTCTTGCTTCTTTGTGTTTGCTTCCCTCGCGTTCAATGCCGCGTTCCTAGCCGTTCGAGAGCTGCGTTTGTTCGAATTCTAATTGTAAAGATCGCTTCCATGTAGTGACGCTGAAGGAAAGCGTGTGTGCACGTAAGTACAATGCCTCGTTAACGCTACGTTTAGTCGGAACCGATTTTTGAGCCGTGTGATTCGTTATTTGTTCTATGTGGCAATCAGATTGCGCGTTGAAGTCTTCGGTGGAACGCGCTGTGCTAATGCTATGCACCTGATGTGTTAAACGGTGTAACTAATAGCATGTAGGAATTTTTGTTTTTTGAGTAGTGTGTATGCCGAGGTTCACGGCCGCCGGTGCTTTCAGTTGTACTTTTAGCTTTCCTGTGTAGTGACGACGATGTGTAGTCGTTGCGCGTTCCCCTTAGTGCATTGCACGGGAGAGCGTGACCGGCCAGAGCATCGCAGGCGTTTTTGAGTCTTCCTATTGTGGTGGCTACCGAAGTTTCCTCTCGTTTCTTATGCGTTCAGACTCCGATCTTTTAGGCGATACTTCGCAGAACGCTCAAGTCTCTTCCCAGGCTTGACTGCTCGTATCACGCAGAACGCTCAAGTCTCTTCCCAGGCTTGACTGCTCGTATCATCCTCGATCGAGCTCTGCCTCATATCGCGTTCTCGGCGCGACAGTCGCATCGAATGAAATTTCCAAATGCATGTTTAAAACCCTTTCACAATAGTATTCTAGAGTGCCTTCTTTGAGGACGGCAACGATTGAGCGCTGACGCGCGACTTGCGCGAGCGTTTCCCCGGCGTCGCCAGTGCCATCGTACGCCGAACTAGTTACAATTTTTCAGAAATAATGTATCGGCATGTTTAAAACCCTTTCACAATAGTATTCTAGAGTGCCTTCTTTGAGGACGGCAACGATTGAGCGCTGACGCGCTACTTGCGCGAGCGTTTCCCCGGCGTCGCCAGTGCCATCGTACGCCGAACTAGTTACAATTTTTCAGAAATAATGTATCGGCATGTTTAAAACCCTTTCACAATAGTATTCTAGAGTGCCTTCTTTGAGGACGGCAACGATTGAGCGCTGACGCGCTACTTGCGCGAGCGTTTCCCCGGCGTCGCCAGTGCCATCGTACGCCGAACTAGTTACAATTTTTCAGAAATAATGTATCGGCATGTTTAAAACCCTTTCACAATAGTATTCTAGAGTGCCTTCTTTGAGGACGGCAACGATTGAGCGCTGACGCGCTACTTGCGCGAGCGTTTCCCCGGCGTCGCCAGTGCCATCGTACGCCGAACTAGTTACAATTTTTCAGAAATAATGTATCGGCAGCCTGTAGGCATATTCATAATTGACATTGTAGTTGACTTTGTGTGTTGATCATTATTTTTGCACACTCTACAACTGCATATCGTCCCCAACGAGTTGTGCCATTTTAAAGCGCGACAGTGCAACCGAGTTCAGTCTGTGTTGTACAAATTGCGAAAACAAGCTGAGTTAGATTGCAGTAAAAAACAACGTTCAGTCTTTTTTTCAAGATGTTGTTGCGGACCTAGTGTGTAGTTATTATTAGGTGTGCTTTACTCGTGTGCCCTCCCTAGTGGGGAGCTGCTGCAGTTCCCCTTCCGTTGTACTTTGGTACCATAATTCTTGTTTCATCCCTGACAGCAAACTGTGTGCCACGCCTGTAATGGCTTTTATGGACCATGCTTTGGCCATCCACTGTGTTGCACCTGCCATGCCTTTTTGTATCCTGATGTGCTGTCCATGCAGGATGGAGACCAAGGATGGGTGAGCATCTTAGCTGTTTAAGATATATCTCACACACATGCAGTGCTCAGCCAGATGCAGAACGTTTTCTTAGGTTGGTAAATAGAAGGCAGGTAGAAGCTCGTAGGAGTAGTCGACCTCATTTTCTTATCGCAAGCTTTGCAAGACTGCTTTCAGGGTCGGTTGCATTTTGCTCTGCATCACTCTGACTCGCTGTCGCTTTGATTTTTATTTTTCTTTGCTGCCCAACCTAACAAATGTTAGACGGTCTTAACGAACACATGTTACTTGTTCCTGAATACAAGCAAGCAAATGCTAGTTGTCATTTTGGTCTGTGCCATGTTTTGCAGCGGTTACCTTTCAGAGCTGTCTGAAATGATGGCTTCCTGGCAGTGCCATTGATGCTTAATTGAGTGCAGTGTCATGTAGGAAATTATTATTTTAATAAAACCACTTACCACTACTATTTGCACTGCCTGACAATTTGTAGCATTTATTAATTATCATTTTTTGTTGTTGCTGGCGACATATCAATCTTCCTTGTATAATGTGTGTTCAGTAGTTTTACCACTTGCACTGTGACTTTTTTATTAAGTGATGGAATTGAAAGATGTTACATTCATATGAACTTATGGAGTGCCCTCTTTCACATGAGCACACCACTTTTTGATATTGTCTCCTCCACTGCCGGTGCATTTCCACCAGTGATGCACTGTTCTATCTCACACCTTCTTTAATTGTGGTTAAGTTGATTGAGATTGAACTCAGTGCAGATCAAGCATCGCTAAACATTTAATCGTGATTGAGCCCAGTCCTGCATGGCACCAAGACGATTCCTAAAATGTAATCAGAAATGAAGCCTGCAGGAAGATGTCCTGCAAGAGCCATGAAGGTTTAAATGAACTTACAATGTGGCTTGATTTCCAAAATTGTGTTACCACTCTCGACACCACACACCTGCCTTAGCAGCAATAATAAATTGTTCAAGCGCCATCGCAGGATTGGTAGTATGGTGTTTTGAATGTCTTTGTGATTGGACGTGCTGTAGCTGCATCAAAGCCATGGAATTTTCGATGACAAGTGTTTTTTACTTCATTACAAACATTTTGCTTTTACTTTATTACAAACTCATTTGCTGGCTGCCACTTCTAAAACTGTGTGCACGCAGTGCCACTTGGTAAGTAGCAGGCTTCTTCGTCGATCAGGTCACAGCATTGCATGCCGAGCATGCTTAAAACTTCGACCGGGATTGGATTTAGTTGGGATCAAAAGTGCCTTTTGACAGTGGTAGAAGCTACAAGCATGGGGCGTCAGTTTCCAGACCTGTGTGTTTGGCTGACGAGCACATGCAGACAGCACAGTTGAAGACGTCGCCTCATGCTCGTAGATCCCACTGCACTCCCAGCAAGTTTTGAGACTGTCTGTGATCTCTGCGTGCTGTCGTAAAAGAATTTAGGCAGCTCGCCCATAATCCACCTTACAGCCTTTGACCTTGTGCTAAACGGCCTCTGGCCCTTTTCCAAGCTGAGCAAACACTTGTAGGTTATGTGCTTTATGTGCACTGAGGAAGTTGCCAATGCAGTTCCCTGTTGGTGCCATCAACTGCCGCCTTCACACTCCTACGATAGCGTGCTTAGACAGTACACCGATGAAATGTATCAAAAAGTGATGTGGCCTTCCAAAATTTGATTTAAAGAAAGCATCTTTCAGTTCTGTCACTCCATAAAAAGGTACCCCCCAGGCAGAAAAATTTATTGAACACACCTTTATACATCGCTTTTTATTTAACTGTTGCGCATCATGTTCGAGCCGTAATGGGTATGACTTAAATGTAGCATTAAAGGCTGCTGCAGTGGTCCCAGTGCCGCAGTGGTCGCACCTGACTCAGTGGCCCAGTGACAATGGCATTCGGATGCTGAGTAGTAGTTGGCGTGTTTGATTTGTGGTAAACTGCAAAACACCTTTGTATTCAGGTGTTAGGGTACTTTAAGAACCCTAGGGGGTATAAATTAATGCAGACTGGTTCATTTAGGCATGCCTCACAATTCATCATTAGATTTTATGGTTCAAATTGGAAAAAAGCCAATAAAAGTGCCCCAAATTCAATTTTTGAAATTCGGCTTTAACTGAAAAAGGTTTGTATCATTGGCACGTACACCGCAGGTAGCTTGCTGTTGAGTTCTAGTTACATTTGGTCACAAGGGAAAATAATCAATAGCGGAAGCCGGGGACTCTGTGAGACAGTCAGATCACTGGTTTAAGTAGCGTAGTTTTGCGTTTTAAAACACTGCTCCGTAGGCTTAGCCACAACCCTTTGCCGACTTGGAGGCCCCATTTCCTTGTCAAGGATTGTCCACAGCGTTTTTGCCCACTATCATCACCTGCTGAGGGCCAATAGTTGGTTAAGTTGGTTTTTTGCCTTTATGTAAGGACACCGACAGAAAACCATACATAAGCTTTGGATTGGGGGAGGGGACACATGAGCTCCACCTTTAAAGGTATGACACGACAGTGGTTCGTCTTGCCCAGGCAGACCGTAGACACTGCTCCCTCTTTCACAATGACAGTCATTACGTGAAAGACCACATGACATACATATGAAGTCCTGCTTTAACCAAGCCGTACAAATGTGCCTGCGTGGCCTAGCGGTAGCGTGTGTCTCACAACCCAAGGGTCAGGGGTTATTCCCGACTACCCTAGTGTTCGTTTTAGTGCAATTCATTTACTTTTTATACTTACATGTCCTGATAACTTTTGAATCATCTTGTGAGCTTCTAATCACCAGTTTTCTAATGTTTTAATCACTTTTCAAATCTGCCGCTTCACGTGTGACATAGCCACCTTTTCTACTTATCCAGACTTTTCAGTTACAACAACGTAACGCCAACATTAGCTTTTCTGCTGGTTCAGCGGCAGTTGCATTACTGCTGTACGCATGCAGGTCATGTGATGTGCAGCCCTGTCGCTCAGAGTGCAAGAACAAGATTCAAAATGACCAGCGCGGAAACAGATGGGGACACGAGAAATAAAAACACTGATGACAGGCGGGCGCTGTTCACACGAACACTAGCTCACAATCGTTTCTCGTGTCCCCGTCTGTTTCCGCGCTGGTAATTTCGAATCATGTCCCACCAACTCGCCCAATCGGCAATTCTGATTGCAAGAACAAGACAAATTAGTTTTTCTATCTATGCTCCCACTTACATCTTTGTGTGACAGTTAAATAATTTAATCCCCACATTGTTACAATTTAAGGACAGACTATTTCATGGCGCAGCACATGTGGCACAAAAAAAGAAGGTAGACTAAATGAACGCTAGCGCACAACCGTTTATTTGAAAAAAATGCACATACATATTTGCATTGCTGTAATGATTTATTAAATAAAAAAATTATTAATAAAGTCCGTCTTTAAACCTGAACCAACTGACCCCAAAGCAGACGCTGTTAAAATTGTTAAAATTTTAATGGGAGTATATTTTCTTCTGCTAATGCTCGAGTTTTAAAAAGCCAATATAAAAATTGTGTTATGACATAAACATAAAAAAAAGTCAGCCGAATTTCCTAAAAATAAAAACCGAGAATTCCAACCCATATAGCCGATAGTGTTACTTTGGCATGTAAAGGCTTAACTAACCCTTAATAGCCCCAGCGGACTTGAACTAGCCAGGCCTGTCATATGCTGTCATTTCTGTCTCATGATGAGTTCAGCTTTCTGGCACTTTGTGTCCGGTTTAAGGCGAGTAGTGTGTGTCCGTTAGAGGGTTAAAAGCTTTTGTGAAAATCACCGCTAGTCCACAACCAAGTGGATGTTGTCAAAGCAAAATAAAATTTTAATGGTAGAGTGCACAGTTAGCTTTTTTAAGCATGCATGCAAACGTGTGGGTCATTTCATGGTTATATATATTATGTCTGTTGGTTGAGAATGTGTTGTGCAAAGTTGTATGCTCAGACCTGTGTCTCGGAGTGTGATGTGAACACTGTGCTGTGCAGGTTTGTACTTGTATGTTCAGTTTTCTGAGCGCTTTCATTTTGATTTGAGTTTATGGGCCAGGAGGTTGACTTTGGATAAATACGTTTGGGTAAATAAATTTGATAAATACAGGAGGAGGTCCCGAAGCCAACAGTTTTGGGACCTCCTCCTGTATTTACGGAACGTGTGCGTGTGTGTATCTCATGCTCGATTATAATAAACAATTCTTATTCTGCATATGTGAAGCTCTGCATAGAGGCCTACTCCTTCGGCTTTTATTTAAAATATTTTGTTTGCTGCATTATAGAGTGCAAAAAACTGTCCTCACCTGTATCTTTCTCTTGGCTTTTTTGCATTCTGTTTTTCTTTACATTCACTTTGCCCTGTTTTGTGCTAGCTTTGTTCCTCGCATTGCTTACAAGAGCTACATTTATTTTATTTGCAGAAAAGTGACTCTGAAGATTCTGGAAATGATGAGCCAGCAGATTTCTATGATATGGTAAAGCATAATGTTGAACGGCCAAAGCTGCCCCCACCAGGTCCCAAACAAGATCGACTTGCTGAGTGTATATCAGCACTGAGCAGTCCAAAGCCACAGGAATCCACTCCTGATGGTGTGCTGGCTCGTCTCCCCCTTGAAGGTGGGTGAATTACCTGGTGTAATGCTTCATAATTTGATTGTAGGAAACGTACACAGGGCCCTTCGTTTCTGGGTTTTATATCTTCCAAAATTCCGGGGGGGGGGGGGGGGGGGGGGGGTAAAATCATCCAGGTTATAGTTTTTTTTGTTCAAATGTGTAAAATCGGGTTATTCAGCAAAAATTTCAATATTTCAAGTTTTTCTGCTTTTTTTTGCAGCAAAAGACAATCTGTTATAAGCACTTGTTTTTGTGGGGGGACACAAAATGCCCCAATTTTTGCTCAGTATTTCACAACCAACATGGAAATGGCTGGTTGTGTAGAAAAAAAAAAAACTTCACCAAATTATATTTTTGCTGATCTATTACAAGTATTTCATTGCATGAACTGTCAATCTCCTGCAAAGCACTTCGTGTGGATGCTGACCTGCCTGCCTTCTCCACTGTGAAAACCGTCATTAAACATAACAGAGGCTGTTTTAAATAGGCAGGTAGCCTGAAGCAGGACATTGTTAGCATGGATAGCGCTTGATAAATGATGACGAATAAAAGCCTGGTCAGTAGCCATTTTGTGGCACTTCGCTTCTGAAAGTTAATTTTCAAACATATCCTCAAATTATGTCACGTCATGAATAACAAGCGTTAAGAGAAGTTTAAGGTCACCAGTTGTATTAACACTCCTCAGGAATAAGCACAGAATATCCACTAATTTTCATGCAGTGTCTTCAGCTTTGTAAAGGAAACCTTGGGTGTGCTTTCTATGCCCTTTCATATATATGTATATCTAAATGAGCCCCTCATTCCTTTGCCCTTGTGTGTACTCTAGAAGGCACATTTTAGGGGGAAATCGGGTTTATGTTTGGAAAAAACCAGCGCGAAAGAAGAACGGGATGGAAGCAAGGGAACGCTGACAAGCTCTGTCTTCTTTCGTGCTGGTTTTTTCCAAACATGCATCCTCTCCAACTTGCCCAGTTCAGCATCCTTGTGCAAATTGGGCTTAACCTGATAAGAAATGTGTTCAGGATGCAAGAGTCTAGTTCTGCCCGAAAACGAAGGGTTCGAAATATACATAGCTGTTTGTGATATCCCTACAGTCTTTAATGTCGCGGTGTTGTGATGATTTGTTACATGAGATGACGGAATTTTTGTATGGGGCCCTAGTGGCGAGATCCTAATTCTGTGGTCCTTTTTGCTTCTGCTGTATGTAGTGCTGTCCCTCATCTTTAGTCGACTGGACGATGTGTCTCTCTGGCACTGCAGCCAAGTCTGCCGTCGCTGGCATCATATCCTCGAATGTGAACTTACTGAAAACCACTGGGCTTTGTTCATCAAGCATCGTTGGCCTCTCTTCAAGCCTCCTCGTAAAGTTGCTTCCTGGAGGGACCTATATAGTCGGCTGTGTGTACCCCTTCATTCTTTGTTTTTGCTAAGAGTACTGTATATACTCTAAGGGCTGCACCCCCCATCATGGTGGCCAGTAATATGGGAAGAAAAAGTCAACCAAAAGAATTGCTTCACATGTGCATAATTTTGCCTACGTGGTACGTTGGGGTGGAAGTGGATAGACGATAACTGCATGCGACACTCTGTACAACCACGAACGCGTTGTCCCGTGTGCCGAACTTCACCTGGAACCGTGAACATGCCGTGCCGCAGCGCTGCTAACTCGTCTTGTGGGCTTCGCATTAAAGCCGCTCCGAAAGTGCTTTGAATCTAGTCATGGTTTACTATAAAAGGTCTAACCTTGTTACTGGTTCACCATCACACAATAACCTTGAACATCTGCCAGTAAACTGATCTAACAACCTGTTTTACTTAATGCTTTACTTAATGTTTTACTTAAAGGGACTATGCAAAGAATTCAAAGTCGCTTGTAAATGTTTTCTATGTTTAGAAATGATGCTAATGATCATTCACACCAAGCATAAGTCTTCGGAACTGAGCCGGCAATTTATTATAAATAAAAAAAACGTTTTTAAAATTCGCGGGCCGATTGGTGTGCTCGTAGTGACCTATTTTGGAACTAAAATCTTGGAAGAAAGACGTCACTGTACCATGACGTCGCCAGGCCACCACACGCTGTCATTCGCTGGAGCCACGGCAGCCACGACGTCACGGGCACACTTCCGGTAGCCGTGAAAATGTCTGCTCGTGCCGCCGCGCGACCCTCTCGGGTAAGTGCAGGCCAGGGCATTGCCTTCGCGCATATGGTTTCAATTTTCCTCTGCCGCCTCCTCCTGTCGGGAGTTCCGGAGCCACTCGCACGGCTCTTCGTGCGCATGCATAGGGCTCGATGCCCATCACGGCCGTAAGAGCGAGCAGTCGCACCTTGAGGTCCAGGTTTATTGCTGCTAACTACAACAGACGACAATCAAAGAAACCCGACGCGCGCCGCAATCCAGGAAGGCGAAGAGAGACCGGAGAGATGCCGCCGCGCCGCCGACGCTGCTGCTGGGGGGCTAGGAGCGACAACCGGAAGTTGCAAAGCGAACGTCATCTGATGACGTGTTCAAAGGCGGGGCCCAGTCCCAGACCTGTTTTCTTTATTTTTGTCTGGTGCCCCGCGTGTACGAGTTGAGGGGGGAGAGGAAGAGCGTAATTTTTAATCGTCTATATCTTCGTTGTTATTGATGCTAGCTTAAAAATCCTTGCGTTGGGGTGACGAGTGATGAAATGCCTATCTCTCGTCTGCTTTACGTAATCTCAATGCATTTATTGCATAGTCCCTTTAATCTATACTTTCAATGCATTATGTATTTGAAGGATTTGCTGGTACTGCACTAATTCGTCATAAAATGCGTGTCACAGCTTAAAAAAGGGACATATAAACGGAGCTCTGCTGTAGTCGAAAAACTTTTACGGAAAAATGCCGGTCTCGTGTAAGGGCCACACCCCATCAAAACCGTGGGAAAAAAGTATGGCCCTTACACGAATATATACAGCATGTTTTTTTTTTCTGCTAGAAAATGTAGCTTATGTCGCATGGCAGATTGTACACTCCTCTTGTCACTTTTCGTCATAAACACAAAGATTATGTGTCAGCAGTATGCTGGTGGTAAGAGGCATTTATTGCTTATCATTTTGCAGTTAGTGGATTTTCAGGTAGTGGCCCTGGCAGTGCAGGTTATATTTCAGGCTGCTATGGCTTCATTATGAAAGAGTATGAAATGCATGCAGACCAGCATGTTCTGATTGGTAGCCGCCTGCCTCTTTGGCTGCTTTAGAGGTTATTTCTCGCACTTCAATTTAAATCCTAAATGTTTCGAATGGGATCATGGAGGTTCCAGATGTGAACACATTTTATTGCCAAACATGCTTTCTGAACATTTTCAGAACATTTGAACCAAATTTGTCAAGTCTACAGAAATGGGTTTCTACTTCTCACTGTACTGCACTAACTGAAATGCAGGTGATTGACTAACAGGGCTAATCTCCAACTCTAGACGCATTCTTCTCTATACCTTTGCTATCCTCAACCTGCCTGTTATACTTGTGGTACCCATCTCATATTGCGCCCTCAGCTAAAGAACATTATCAATAAATTTATTTGCTTTGTCTTATGGCGCTATCTCCCTTGAAGTACTAATGCCACTTGTCTATGTTTTTAGGTGGGAAAGTTTGTCTGCAGTTGAATGAGTTTGGAGGAATCACTTTCCTTAGTATAGGTACTGAATGTTTGTGATGAACTTTAGCAGTACACAGAAATTATCCCATTATAGTGAACACACGTTAAGGCACTACTAGTGCTTAGTCTTGCTCTCATTCATGCCCCCCAACACCTTGTCTTTTTTTTTTTGCCAGCTGCTGCTACTGCTTCGTCAGTGTGAAGTTGTTTTGGGAGTAGATGCCACTTCTAATAATCACTATGTAACAATCGCTTGCTTTTGCTTTTAGGCACTGGCAACCAGTTTTATGTTCAGTAGCAGTTGCATGCTGTTTTCATCGTGGACTCTGACCTGCTTCTGCTTATTGTGACACTTGATGGTTTTTCTTGGCTGTTGGATTTCCTGCAGTTTCTTAGTGGGAGTCTTAAATTGTATCAGTAATATTAATACAAATTTATTTCACTACCTTTCACCTGCTATATATGTGAGCAAAAACTTGGTTGCCACGCCTATCTGCAGACTGCCAGTGGTAGAAATGAGTGTGTTGTGGCAGTTCTTGAACTTAAGGTGGGAGGTGCTTGAGAAAATTCAAGCCAGGCAGTCTGCAGATGGTTTTGAATTAATCTAGGATATAAATCCTTGGGGGGATGATTGTTACCGGAAGTCTTGACATATATTCTTTAGTTTTGTTCGTGTTATGTATAGCAGCTGTGAACTGCTTGTTGCTGTCATTCTTTTATATTATTCCTGTGTATTACCTTTTGTTGAGCAGAATTAGCCTGTTCTTGTTGCCACTCGCCGTGGTGGCTTAGTCGCTTTGGTGTTCACTGCTGAGTCCAAGACCACAGCCTGGAATCCTGGCTACAATGGCCACATTTTGGTGGAGGCTAAATGCAGGAATGCCTATGTGCTGTGCGATGTTAGTGCACGAAAGAATCCCAGGCGGTGTACATTAATCCGGGGACCTTTACTACAGCGCCCCTCGTAGCGCATGCACAGCATTGGGATGCTAAATTTCGCATACCATACTATATCCCTGTTTGCCAGTAGTATGTACCAATTTCATTTTGTACATTTATGGAAGGGTAACAGATGCTTTGTCTTCTAGATTGACAGCAGACCTGTATGCCTAAATTGGTAAGCCCAGAGATGGCTTTATGAAGTGAGCTTGCAATTTTTTTGTTACTGAGGTGGCTGTCATTCAGCATGGGCAAGTGAGGTGTGGCATGTGTGCAGGGTGGTCAGTGCCCCATGTCGCCGGTGCCTGCAAGAGCTCAGGGAGGGCCCCCGAAGCGATACTTGCGCCTGGGGTCCCGAGTGCTCTTGGCGCACTGTACGGCTGCAGCAGGAGCTGCGGCAGCTCCAGACAGAGCCTCCCGAGGGAATTGGGGCCCTGCCACTAGATCCCCTTTGTGCCCACTGGCAGGCAGCGATTGCTGGGCCCCCTGACAGCCCTTACGAAGGCGGTCTTTTCCACCTATTCCTGCAGATCCCGAGCGGGTAAGCCCACAGCCATATATTTCCAGAAGTTTCTTGACATACAAGTCTCTCCTGCCTTGTGTGATTTGCCATGTCTGTAGGACTGCCAACTAGAGAGGAGTGCTGGAAGGTTGATGTGATGCGTACGGATTCCAGTTGAAGCTACTAAGCATTGCGCGTTAGGAGCCTTAGACTGGCTTATGTCCAATTTTGCATCACTGAACAGTAAGGAGGGCACTTTAGCTTAATTGTCGCCCTTTCGTCTTCTAAAACTTTTTTACTTAACCAACTTTTTTGAAACTCTGCTTTTAAAGGGTCCCTGAAAAGGGTTTTTGAGGTTGGCTATAATACGCTTGCATTATGTAGAGTATAGGCCACCGAGCGTTCATGCCGGCATACAAGACCTGAAAAGCGAGCAACTAGCGGTGCCTGGCTTTCGCCCGAGTTCGTGCATAACGCGTCATATAGCACTCATTACATCAGCAGCGGAGGGCTGTGATTGGTTTGCCGTGCCAACACTGATGCAGCCCCAGTGTTCCAGGCAGGCAGTTCCACTCCGATGCAGTTCTAGGTATAAAGGAATATTGATAACATGCAGTTCGAAAACGAGGTATTCCTACTTTACAGGGGTTATTGACACGATGAGACATGCTGGTGGCTTGATAAGTGCATTTTTCAGGGTTGGATTAGTGTGGATAAATTTTAAAGAAAAGACATAAGCGAGAGATTTTTCTGTGTAGCGACAAAAGTTCTAGTGATAACGTGTCTTTCATGACTGTTACGCTTGATAAACGACCATAGTCACTGGGAATAAAACGTGCGGTGCGATTCTGAACTGATTCTAGAGCATTGCTTAATAAATCTATGTAGGGATCCCATACTGACGCAGCATATTCCAGTTTAGAACAAACAAGTGATTTATAAAGTAGTAGTTTCACAGATGACAGTGCCATAGAAAAATTACGTTTAATATAGCCTAGCATGCGGTTAGCGTTTTTGACAATGGAAATAATGTGTTCATTCCAAGTTAAGTCTGATGCGACAGTAACGACAAGGTACTTAAATGATTTTACTGATGTTAATGAGGCCCCATTAAGGTTATATGAAATAGGATAAAAAAATTCCGCAACGAGTAAAGAGCATTACTTTACATTTAGTCGTGTTGAGTGTCATATTCATGCAGCGCACCAGTTGGAAACAGCATCAAGATCAGCTTGAAGCACACTGACATCATTAGTTGTTTTTATTGACCGATATATGACACAATCATCGGCAAAAAGTCTGACTGATGATTTCAGGTTATTGGACAGGTAGTTGATGTAGATGACAAATAAAAGAGAACCAAGCACGGATCCTTGTGGGACACCTGAAGTTACATAAACTGATGAGGACAGGTAGCCATTAGTGCGAACGAATTCGGTGAGATTAGTTAAAAAGCATTCAGTCCATTTTAGTACGTTTTGGTCAATATTAAGCTTAATCGCTTTGTAAAGGAGCCTGTGAGATGCTTTATCAAAAGCACGATGAAAATCTAAATATATGCATTCAATTTCAAACCCATTGTCAAGTGAAGAATGGATATCATTTGCGAATGCCACTGTGTTTTTACTCAAAATTGTTATCTGAAACCATGTTGAAAAGGTGAAAAAAAATGACTGTACCATATAAATGCCTGTAAGGGCCGCACCCGTATATGGGCCGCACCCTGTTTTCCAGAAGGAAATATTAGAAAAAAAATATCCCTGTAAGGGCCACACCCATACTTTCCACATGACCCATGGGGGAATAGCCCTCGACATGCATGCGGCGCCGTGGCCTCCGTGATCAGCTCCGGCTGCGAGCAACGGTGCGTTGCATCGCGGAGGCGACGCATGCGCACAGGAGCTTCCAGGTGCCTCCCACAGATGGCGCCAGAGGCTGCGGCTCATTATCATCTTTGTCGGTCATGAGGTAATTGATTTTCTACTGGAAATATATTGAGAAAATGAAGTTGAAATAACATGGGAAGAAATTAAGAGTACATCAACTGTCAAGGTTCACAAAGGATTAAGGCAACGTTGTCCTCTATCACCGCTGCTGTTCATGCTTTATATGATAAGTATGGAAAGAAGGCTACAAGGAAGCAATCTAGGTTATAATCTGTCGTACAGATTAGGCGGAAAGGTTATTGAGCAACAACTACTGGGTTTAATGTATGCGGCAATATTGTGCTGTTACCAGATAGCCAGAAAGATTTGCAAACTTTGATTAATTGCTGTGGAGACGAAAGAGACAGTCTAGGTTTCAGTTTTAGCGCAACTTGTTCATTTTTTAGTTTATACTTTTTTGACCATCTGTGTCTATTTTTGTTTGTACAGTAAAAGCTCGTTAATTTGAACTCGAATGGGACCGGAAAATTGTTCGAATTAAGCGAAGTTCGATTTATCGAATGGGCGCTAGAATGAGTGGTTCTAGCGCTCCGCCGTGCGGGCAGAACCCGAAGCAGTCACATCTAAACTCATTATCGCGAGCTAGGCGCTACTACATGTTTATGGCGGTCATATTCTGAGAATTAAATTCACCCAGTCTTAGTGGCAAATGAAATAAATTGATCGGCCAGTTATACGCCAGAAACAAGTACTGGAATGCATTTGCGTGAGCAGCGAGCTTTAGTGCTGGAACATATGAGCTATATATGCTCCAAAACATGTTTATTTGCGGGGAAGGTGCTGTCAAAATTAAAATTAATCGGCGAAGTGCATTTGCTTGCGTTTCTTCTGCCGAGACTCCATCAGCGTCATCTGCAGCTTGCCCAAAGCTCCTGTGCAACGTCAGAGTTCTCATTGATAGAGAAGTGGCATGCTGCAGCATTGAGCGCCGACACTACTTCATGTGCACTTGGCGGTGGCATAGTCTCGTCGCCACCGTCAGACTCATCACTCTCGGCTGTTCTCACCGCACATGAGCCCTGCGAAGTCTGCTGGGAGCACGCAGCCTCAATCATATCGGCATCACTCAAGGGCTCCAACGTCTCCACGCTGCTGTCCATGTAGCTCGCGCTCGCGGCACTAACAAAAGCCGTCATCGCCCGAACCGCCATACTATGTTGTTTACACCACGTGATCGCGACCCAGTGACCGCAGCGCAACGAATACCTGGAACGGCTCGCGCCAAAGCACCAGCGGCGCGGGCGAGTGCTCCAGCAGCGAAAACCTTCTACAGCATGTACTGGAACACAGGGTCCGTTAGCCTCGTGCACTGATTTTTTTTTTCTTTTCCATTGTTTTATCTCTGGTAAATTTGGAGCGTTTTACTCGCTGTGGGTCAACTTCTATCTACGAGGAGCGGTGTGAGCCGGTGGCTCCTAGTTCGAATTAACTGTAGAGGGTGCCGACTTGTTCAAATTATCAGGAGTTTTCCCTTATTGAAATACACAGGGCTGTGCCGGGACCTGGACGTCAGTTCGAATTAACGAGCTTTTACTGTATTCAATATATGAAACAGTCACAAAAGCAACACAGAACGTTTGGAACACATTGATTGGTTATGTCAGGATGCCAGCACTGAAGTTTAGTTTAAATCATGATATGTGACATTTCAACAATGGTATCGGAGGTATGCTTGACATTTTGAAGCACATTGAGATAAAACCTCGTTGCTTAAAAAATGTTGTGCTAAAAAAGCACCTAAAAAACTTGTTAAAAAAACGGTAATGCGATGAGCTCTTAACTGGAGCTAGCCAGTCACCAGGCCTGGTTAAGAGGCCTAGAGGCCTGTAGCTGCTGCTCGTAAGACGTAAAGATCTAAGGCCGCTGCATGTGTTCTGCAACCAATTAAAAAAACAGTAAAGGAAGAACTAGAACAACTGCAATACAGCAAGCCACAGCTAATATCAAATGAGAACAAGAGGGGTGATTAATCAACTTTTCTCACCTTTTAGTAACGTTGCAGAGTGTAGCAGCCACAAAAATTAGATACCACGAAACAATGAAATTGTTCTACATCATCATCTCAACCAAACGCTATTCAGTATTACTAGTGCGCAGGAAACTCGTGTTTATGAATGTTACAAACTCGTGTGCATTGGCATCGTGGATTCACTTGGGATCATGGGATTGTTCAACCTGATTTGGTAGCCCCACACTCTACCGGACTAACCAGGAGGACTGATCACGATCTGAATGTGAGCCCACTCTCAACACGACTGATCATGATCTGCATGTGAGCCCGGACTCAACTCAGGTCGTGATCTGAATGTGGGTCTAGATTTACTCGTCACTCGTATAAAGTTGTGAATGAGTCCGGGCTCACTCATGACTCAGATCATCATCTGAATTTGAGTCCGAACTCACTTACAAAGCAGTCATGATCTGAATGTGAGTTCGGGCGCATTCTCGACTCAAATCATGATCTGAATGTGAGTCTGAACTCACTTACAAAGCAATCATGATCTGAACGTGAGTCTGGCCTCACTCACGACTCATATCATGATCTGAATGCGAGTCCAGGCTCACTCATGACTCGGATCATGATCAGAATGTGAGTCCGGATTCACTCAAAACTCAGATGATCTGAAATGAGCCTGAGTGAGCCCAAGTGAGTTGATTCATGAGTGAGTCCGCTGACCTGTGCTGTCAGGTGACCAACAGCGTATCTGGAAATCTTCCTTTCTGTTAACGAATGCCGCAAAGAACACACAAAAAAAGTGAGCGGCTAAATGAGAAAAATTAAGGAAAAGCAAAACTAAGGAGGAGCTGAGGCACAAATGTTGTGGATTTTAACCGTCCTGGACATTGGTTGATGGTATTTGTAGTTATTCCTAATCTTCTCTTTTCTTGAAACTCGCTTTTTTTTCCATTGCTTCTTACAGAGAAATTTTAACTTTATCCCTGTACAGGATTTTTTATATATCTAGCTGTGCATTGACCCACAATAAGTAAAATGGTGCAATTTGTTTTCTTACTGAACCATTTTTTTTAAAAGGTGCCTATACAAAAACTATTTTTATGTTCATTCCAATATTGCACAATGACATTTGATGGTACCAAATATTTTGGTCCATTGTACAACTCATGCATTTATGCATATGAGTGCAGAAGTAATTTGGCTTGCAATGAACTAAATTGAAGTTATGATTGCTGATGCCACAGGTAAATTTAGCACATTTTTAAAAAAACTAATTTTTTTTCAACTATTTTAACATTGTGATTAGGCTTAACAACATCCTTCTTAAGACATCACTAATTTTATATTTTTATCTGCTGTTAAAAATTTTGTGTCAAAACATGGTCTTGTACCTTAAGGTGCGACGAAGGATCATGAAGGCTCCCTTGGGGTGCCATGGCATTCTAAATCTTAAGGCACATTTTAATATTAGGTCAAACCTCCGCAATGTTGCAACTTCACAGGAACAGCTGTTGGTCCTGCTCCCATAGCGCACATGATTCTTGCTGCACACTATTCTCTACCACAAAAATTCCTGGCATAATAAGCCAGGCAGCGTTACGATTTGGCCGACGGGGCAGCGAAATACATAATTCACTTCCAACTAACTTATTTCAGAAATGTAAACACACTAAACGCTTGATGATTAACAGGAAAAAACACAGAGCAAATAGTGCTGGACAGGATCTGCTTTCTTTATTTTTGTCACACCCATGTTATCCCTGTTAGTAACTTCTTTTTCTATGTGTCATTCCTTTTGCACTGTCATTCACAAAGATAGCGTGCTCACGCTCGCTGCTTCATCCATTACATAGCCTGTGAAGGACCAAGCTGTACATATTTTGCTGTTCATTGCAGTGCATTTAACACCTTGAAGTACATTTTTAACTTTACTGATGAAAACCTGCGTTATTGTTCTCACTTTTGTGTAGTAACTTGTTCATCAACCACTCATATAGTGGACAAATGCTACTTTGATTGTGCCGACTAAGGGACAGGAGGCATGTTTTTACTTTTTTACCTCATAGCCCGCATTGCAGACGACGATGCGGCACATTCGCCTTTGCAGCATCACATGGGCATTTCATGTAAGGCAGTCACTGTTGGTGGAAGGAGCTTTGCAGTCCCAATTTCAATCTATTTTTGTTTTTAATATGCAGCACGTCCAGGGCTAGCAAAGCTTGGACTCTTATAGTATGTACTGAAATAAAAGATTCCAACATGTTAAACAACCATGCTGTGTCCCTTTTAACATGTGCATCTGAGTGTCAGGTTGCTTGCAGCCTGGGCACCATTTACATAGTCTGTGTGTGAGTTGTTTTATTGAGAAAGTAGTGGTTACTTGAAAATATCAAAATTTGTTGTCTAACTTTTTTACTTTTTTTTTTCTGTGTATGCAGATATCCGATGAAGCCTCCCGTTGTGAAGTTCCTTACCAAAATCTTCCATCCTAACATAAGTCGTCATGGAGACGTCGGTATTGACTCCTTACACCATAACTGGAGCCTGGCACTCACCATATCAAAGGTGGGCACTACCTCTTATTTCTGTGCTCCTTCTGCTTTTTTTTTTTTTCAGGCATGCCATATCCTTTGTTTGCAGTTTGTCCATGCATGTAGTGTTTCCTATTACTGCCTCCTTCACTTACCACCTTTCTTGTGCTGCAATTCATTCTTGCTGTGGTCGTTCTCTTGACAAATGGTAGTGCTGAACATTTTGCTGCATTGTGTACTTGCACAGGTGCTCATCAGCATCCAGTCCCTCTTGACAGACCCTTATTGCCTTGTCTGTATGGAGCCAGAGGTTGGACGACTGTACCTTGAAGATCGCTTAGGTTTTGAGCGCACGGCAAGGCTCTGGACGCTACGCTATGCCATGCATGGTGATCCAGTCAACTATTTTGCCCATCCTCCGTGAAAGTGGCTGAAAACTTCACTGTACGTTTCAGTGCATGTTATTATTTCATTTGGTCATTGCTTTGCATTTGCATTTGTGGAGATGTACTATAGCTGTGCATTCTTGCAAAAAATTTACAGCGTTGACCACATTAGTATTTGTGACCACCGTCTTTTTAAAAATATGTAAACTAGGGGTATACAGATGTACAAGGTGCGAATTCAAACTGACTGTAAACCAGTTGACCACTCCACTATAGCATTCATTTCACGTTTCTCGTGCCAGAAATCTTGGGGGCATGGTACCGTGACAGTCTTCCTGCGCTGAGTGGGGCAATGATTCTTTCCCTTTTTCACCTACAAAAACATACTCCATGCAGCAACTTGCAGTGAAGGGGCTGAACACCAAACCCGCTCATAATATACACACAACTTGTCACCTGTCATGTACCGTGGTTAGTGAAACCAAAGAGTGGTCACCACCTTTAGGCTACCATCTACCAGTGGTCACCATTGGAATCTTGAAACCTCAGGCCTAATATAAGAGTTTAGGAGGGCCTAGTAAGAGTGACCTAATCTGCATGTTTAAGTGTCATGGGCAGCTGTCACCTGCACAGAATTTGAAAGCTATCTTTGAAGTTCTGCACCAACATTATAGTTTAAAAACAAGTTAGCAGAATGACTAGTGTTGTTCAAGAGGTCTGCCTTTGTGTTTGGCTTTCAGTCTGTATGCACTCAAGCTGCATGTTCTTCCACTTCGCTTTTTCTTTGCCTATACCAGCTCAAAAATGGGCAGCATTGCAAAACTGCAGCAGTCGGGAGTAAAATCTTGCTAGGTAATATGTGTTCAGAAGTACATCATGCAGGTGCCCAGTTTTATTTCATAGTGGCTGTATTTTGGAATTGGCTAGGTATGCCATGGTGCTTAGTTTGACGTCCAAGTAGTACAGTTAAACCTGGATCTATAGTGAATTCCTCGATACTACAAAGTTTCTCAATTCCCCAATGGCGCCCCCATTGAAGCGTGTGTATTTGAGACCTCCATGTAACAAAGGTCCTGCAGCTGTTGACCTTGATATAATGAACTCGCTGCACTGACTATCTATTATCATGTGCTGAGTTATGAAGTTTGGCAGGAAAGTTTCATTACTATAAAGCACGAACTGACATGAGAGGAACTCAACGCGGTAGGTAGGAGGAGTCAGCCAACGCGTCAGCCAGTCCCATGGCTGGTTTCCGCTCTGCCATCGGCGGAGTGATACGTAAATCAGAGAGTCCACGTGTATTTTTATTTCCGTGGACCTAATTAGCGGCTATATTGTCTGTGACTGAAACTGTTTATTCACAGAAACCTAAAAAACAAAATAAAAGCAAAAGCGAAGCCGCCACAGGACTAACTGAAAGGCACTCGATGTGTTGGTAGACTCCGCGTACCTAGCGCGTTGAGTTCAAAAAAAGAGAGAGGGGAGCCGGGGCATTTAATTCAATTTAATTAGGGCAATCGGCTGCACAGGACAATTATTCAAAGTTTCTAAGAATGCCTGGAACGTGTAGGTAGGGTTCCCGCGGTAAAAGGACGAGTTCAGATTCCTCTTTAGTGCACCCTTAAGTGTCACCTTCAGTTTTTTCTTTGCTTGCTCTGTGCTTACCAGCTGGGCTGGCGTTACTTGCATAAATGGCATTGTGACTACCAATTTGCTTAATGCACTAACCTCAGCATGGCCAGAGCTGAGACTGTCGTTTTATTTGCCCTATTATGCTCTGGCTCTGAGGTTATTATCCAGTGTGTGTCATAATACGCTCGGAAGTGCAGAAGTGATAGCTTTAAACTTGATTAACCCTGCTTCTGTTGATAAATGATTTGACATGTTTATGTGTGGGCTGCGGTGGATTCAGTTGGTTGCATTGCTTTCTTGTTTCAGAATGTTTTGTTTCAAACTTCAGCAGTGCTGTCTATTAATTAACCCTTTGTGGGACAGCATATATTTTTGGCAAAACTGATGAAAATTTTTCATGGCACGAGCAGAAATGGTTCAAACAAATTTCACAATTTTAGTTCAAATAGCTACGTGGAAAAAAGTGGGACACATTTGTTCCATTGGCACTAAATGGGGGTAAAGAAAATGGGACGTATTTGTCCTGCTGACCTACATGGATTTCCTCACTAAGTTAGATTCTTGTAACCACTTCATGAACTTGTTTGCTTGTTATTGAACTTGTTTGCACTACTTCTCTCGTCTTGGAACACCAATGGCGTCTACGCCTTTGTTCGACTTTCACAGGGTTGTGTTCTTTGCCGATGAGACGAGCTTCACCCGAGACGTCGACTATTTTTGGCCATTTTTTTTACCCTCCTTGTTCATTTGGAAGGGCTTCTTGCTGCTGGCCATTCTGAATGTGTGGCTGTTGATGAATTGGCACCCAAGCACAAAACCTACATATGATGTTTGAGAATTACCACTCAATGAGTTGTTAAATGGCCGACTATGTTCAGCATGGTAAAAAAAGCGCTTTTTTCTTAATTACTTGTCTTCTGAAATAGTGCACGTTGTGATAAAGAGTTGTTCCTCTCTATGCAGAAAAAAAGGAATCCCTCGCCGAGAATTTTGATTGTTTTTGCCAGATCGGATATAGCGAAAAACTTTAGCGTGCCCGAAAAGAAGAAGTTTCAAGGTCTTAACTCACTTCCTCAACTAGTGGACACGGCTGAAACTATTTTTAAACAAATCATTGAAACCTTATGATAGGTGGTAGCACGGCATAAGTGGGACTGCTGCATCCCACTACCTCTTACGAGCCCTTTAGTATGGAGAACGAAGAGATATGTGTGTTCCATTGTCCCACAAAGGGTTAACCTTGTGTGAAAAATAATCATTTTATGCAAGATTTTTGTTCCCTACCTGGGATTTGTTCCTAGTTGAATGTGCAGAGGCCTATTTCTGGTATGCTGGTGCCACTCAGCACAAAGCTGATGGAAGACACTAGCATGCTGTAGCATTGTAGTGTGGCGCACCTGGTTATAATCTTGGATATGCTCCTGGGAAACTTGTCATTCTACCGTATTCTCTCTGCACTCCACACTGAAGATGTGCCTTGCATAGTAGAGTACCACATGTTATATGTCACCCTCTTTCTCCCCTCTCTTCTAGTGAATTGGTCAAAAGTATGCCCTTGTCTCCTCAGAAGCACATGCTGCTGATTTTGTTCACAATTGGGCCAGCCAGTGTACTGGAAGGAGAGGCAGCTGGCTGCAATTCCACAAGTGGCACTCCTTCCTGCCAGAGGGCCAGGCGGGAGACTGGCCAGCCTAGTCACCGCATCAGCAGGAAGCTTTTGAGAGTCTGTGCTTCCTTTTACCTTCCTGGCATCCTCTTGTGCTTTCATTTTTTTTTTCATTGTATTGTGTGTGGAATATTTTTTTTTTAGAGAACTTTTCTTGTCTGCTTGAATATGGCATAAGTGATGACATATTTTCTTGAGCGGACATATCCTCTGGCAAGACTTGTCCATGGCATTGGTTGGAAAATGAATGGTATTTTGTCTGGATGCTGTTGCTGATGCTCAGTATTCGTTGCATGTGGTCATTTTCAGTTTCTGTCCTTGGTGTTTCTTTAAGTGGACCATTGTGATGGTTGGTGTTGTGAAGTTGTTTATGCAATGCTGGCCAAAGAAGTGTCTTGAGATTTGTTGTAACCCTCCCTTGAGCACAATTGTATTGAGCAAATCATGCATTTGGTATATGAAAAAATAAGTGTTTCTCTTGTATTGGCTATATTTAGATTTAGGGGCAGCATTTGTAGATAGTGAGAAATTAGTTCCCCTGAACTGTGACTCCTGAAAATTGAGGGCATAAATTACAGTTGAACTGGGAAGGTCTACTTTAAAGACTGAAACATCAGATATCTTGGAAACACTTTACATTCTGTGCATAATGTGTGTGATCTTAAAAAGTAAGTAATGACAGGTTTCTCTCTCCCGAGTGCTCGAATTTGATAATAGAATCACTAGTTATAACATGCATGCAAAAGTGGAGAATACATAGCTGTGTCAAATGTGTTATGTATAAAATTGTACTTGACTGGTTTGCAGCATAGTGTTTGGCTGGAAATAAGAGAATAACTGAGACTGAGCCCAATAGTAATTGCCGTTATGTTTCTTAGTTTGTATGGTGTGTGATTTGTATGAGGGTGTTTCATATTGATAACGCCAAGAACAAATGTTCATTTCAGAATCATATAATATATGCATCAAACATATTAGGTTAGTAGTTATTGCCTTGTTGCCCTTGTAGAGTAGCAAGCATGCAGTTTTCAGTGAAACATATTGGCTGATATAATCTCAACACATTGCCTTTGTGAATAATGAAAAGTGGCAGACTGGGCTTGAAACATATCAAAGATTTTCCTAACAGTGCTTACCAGTGAGATTGAGACTACTTCTCTTGGTATGCCCCTTGTCACTTTTCTTTATCCATTGTAAGATTGGTTATCAGAGTGGCGTTCACAGGTGTCATTACAAGAAATTAGTGTCATGGAAGAAGCATCAGTGTAGGTGTTTAAAATAACATTCCTGGTTTTTTGTGAGTGTTCAAATTTCAGTATGTACTTGTGCTATGGTACAAGTTCAACAGTGTGCCCATTGTGAGGGCAAATTTCTCTTTCTCTCTCTCTCTCTCTCTTTCGCTCGCTCTCTCATTTTGACCTTTTGTGTACTGTGGCAGCTTAGGTGTTTGCTGGCATGGCTCTTGGAGAAATTTGACTGTTTCCAGAGTGACAGCCTTTCAACGCTTGTGTTGTGTGCCGAGTGTAACCCCAGACTATTTTTGAATGATTGGGGCATTCATTTTTCAAACTACTTCAGCAAGTTTGCATTTGATGCTTAATTGCGTTTTGTCCTTGTTTGAATGGTTTTTCCTGGCTTTATTTGTGAGGGTTCCACATTTGTTCATATGTGCTCCTTGGTTCACGGGAGGAGTGCTGCTAACTGGTCAGTGCAGAGCCCATTTTCTTCCTTTTGCTTTTCTTTGTTTTTCCTGAGCCATGTTAACGCACATTGTATGGTCACCAGCTATATTTGCTTAATGTTGCCGTGGCAATGCAGTCAGGGTTGCTGTGTTATGAACTCCACTTACTGCTTGCGGCTGTGTGCTTGTAAGCATTTGTCATTTGAATGTGCTCGAGCTTTCAGTGCCGCCTATTTAAGAAAGTGACAGTAAGCCCATTGGAACTTCTTACCATGGTTACCATTAGCAGCCCAAGCAGACCAGTGCTTGGATAATGACATAATGTAAATGAAGCCAGTTTTTTTTTTGTGTGTGTGTGCGATGTGTCAATATTCGTCTTGTGGCATGCAGAGCTGATTCTCGCCAACTTTTTTATATTTCTTTTGTTGAAGATAAGTTGTACCATAGTCCTTCAACGCTTTTATGGTCATAAAGCTTCTCCGATCACGCCTCATGTTAACCTGCAACACAGATCTCTTACTGCGCATTGCACATCGTCGTCTTCATCAACTTCTACCTGCGGAATGAACAGATCAGATCAGCTTAACCTCGATCAGAGCTTAACCTGAGTCTAATATCGTCGCAGGACGTGCTGACGACTCAACAAAGCAAAACCATGAGCCAACCAGGCTAAATACATGCTTAGAATGTCTACTCGGTTTAGCTATGTTAAATTCCTACCGCATTTTATTTTGTCAGTGTTAGTGGTAATGCATTACAAGTAAAGGCGTTACCGGTAACGCATTACTTTTTTCGGTACCTTAGTAATGTACTCGTTACCATTTGGGACCTGTAACGGGTAACATACTTAGTTAAAACATGAGGTGTCACGTTACTAGTTACTTTTTATTCCAGTTGTCGCCCATTCCGTTCCCTTTTTCTTGAAAAAATGTGCAGAGCACCTAAAATGATGTTGCAAATAAACAAACAGGTGCTTTCGACGACCTTTGTTGCGGCTCGCATGCATGCCAGAAAACACCTGCTGGTTGTTTGGGCTAGAAGTTTATGTGAAATATGAGCTTTATAAAATTGTTACCATGAGTTCTTAAGGCGAAAACGCACTAATTCAAATTTATGGCCATGAAGTAATGGCAAAGTAACGTACGGTACTTCTTTTCGGTAACGGTAACGCGTTACTTCTTTTTATAGGTAATGTAGGGCGGTAATGCGTTCCATTTTTCTTAGCATAACGAGTAACATATTTAGTTACTTTTTTTCGGTAACGCCTACAACACTATATTTTATACATATGTCTCTGTGCTTCCTATCATTGCTCATATTTTTATTGGTAGGCTGCGTACAGCTTGTCTCTTATTTTGGTAGCGCAAAACCAGAACATGGGGGAGCACAGAACAAAAAATTTCAAAATTATCTTGCACTCACCAGCGCCTCCTTCATCACAGCACGACAAAGTGTAAATAAGTGACTTATGTAGGAAAATTTTTCAGCAGCTGGCTTTGCCACCTCCGAAAGAATCAGCAAAAAAAAACTTGATAGCACCATCGAACTGGTAGTGCATTCGTCATGTGATCACTTCTGTAGCGCGCACTCCGGTTCTTGAAATGCTGCCATAACATCTTGTTTCCAGCAGTCTTGAGATTGGAGTATTTCTCACCAGGGAAGCGCCAGCTGAAGCAGTCTTATGCACTTCGATGAAAGCAAGGACTTGCCCGAGGCAGGCGCAATCCAGACACATATAAATGCTCAGGCTGAACCCATGTTCAAAAATCTCTAGTTTGTATAAAGCAACGAGAGAAATTAAGTGTGTTATTTGTTGGTCAGAAAACAGCCGTTAGCAATGTTTGCTAGCGGCCTCCATCGATCGTACCGGGTTTTTAGTGTGTCGATGTTGGAGCCAAGCTTTCAGGTGATAACCAGTAAAGTAGCGTCCATGCTAAATCCAAATACCGATCCCCAGAAAGCACAAATACCAAGTGAATGTGAGCCTGTTGGCCTGAAAACAGCCGCTGCGAACAGGGCTCGCGCAGCCACTCGTGGCCCCTCTCCGACAGCTCCGCCACTAGCAGTGCGCGCTGTCCCTATATGAAACTGGCCGGAGTTTTGTGACCAGAAAAAACATTGAAGGACTATGGTTGTACAAAAGGCTTAACTGACTATGGTAGTTTAGTTTTCTGCATTGCTGGATGCCAGGAAGGTGGAAGCAGTACTTGAGTTGCAAACAGTCCTTGCCCCCTTTTTCTGTTTTGTGTCAACTTGGCTGCTCGGGGCCGCCGCATTCTCTGTGGTCTTTTGTTTCATGGTGTCTGCTTTCCCATATAGCTAGCTGCTGGCTGTTGTCTTGTGCAGCTTAGACTGATTGTGCCGCAAGCCTCTGCTATCACTCTTCTCACTTCTCAATGCTGTGCAGAGGGCCAGGACTGGCTGAGATGGAATTTCTGATTTGGATCTGTTATGCGTGCATTGTCGCATCTGTTCGCAATTCAGTACTGCACGTGTTTCAACATTTGAACTGTTTCCTTTGATGCAAGGACCGGTGTGCAGCATTCACTGGCTTGTTTTCATGTGGTTTCATTTTGCTTAAACAAGGTAAATAAAGCCATTTACCATAGAAGCATTTGAAATCTGTGCATGCATGAGCATGCAAAAACGTGTCACTGTTGATCTACTATGCTGTGTTGTGTTGGAATTGCATTAGGGGCAATGACTGCCATGCATATATTATATTGCCCAACATTTGTAATTGCATACTGCTCCAGGGATATTACCACCTTAACAATGAGCTAGCTAACATTAGGGTCCTTTGGTACTTTTTTGCTGGTCGTGAAACTTCTACATAACACTATGGGAAAGATTCGTATAGTAGAATTACCACGCCACAGTGGGTCATTGATTAGAGGGCACAGGCTTCTTATATAGGGACAGTTCAGTCTAATTTGGAGGATAGTCTTGAAAAGGAAGGTACAGGTTTGAACCTGGCCACGGCGGTCATTTTTCGGTGGAGGCAAAATGCTAGAGGCCCGTGTACTGTGTGATGTTAGTGTGTGTGCAATATCAGTGCAGAACCCTCAGTGGTCGAACTTATCTGGAGCCCTCCACTACATCATCCCTCATAGCCTTAGTCTTTGGGATGTTAAACCCCAATCAAATAAGATAGTCACGAAACGTCATTTGCATTTATTTACCATGTAGCCATACATGTATACAGCTGAGCGGGTGTGTGTATGCAAGTATGACAGTGACTATTCACGCAGTGGCTTGCTGATTCACCGTAAAGGAGTAGATGCATTAAATTTATGGGTCACTTTTTTTTCCTGTATACGTTGCATATAGTGTCGGTAACCATGGATCGTGATGTATTATACATAAGGGGTTGGGCTTTTCTGTTCGATTGAAGTATGCCGACCTTAGTTTTTGAAATTCAGTTGTAACCGAAATAGGTCAGTATTCTTGGCAGGCAAGGCACACTGAGCTGGCTGTTGAGTACGAGTTAAGCGCCAACTCCAAAGGTGCTTCCTGGGCGTACGCGCTCAGCGTTGGCGCTCTTGGCGTACGCCAGAACCGACCTGCGCATGCGCACTGCAAGAGACGCCAGTGAACCTCGACGAGGCGCTGATATCTGTCTGTGCTAGATATTGGAGCCAGTGCACGGGCGCTCGCATATGTGTCGGAAGCGGGGGCCGGTTTACAACAATCGGCGGATCGCAGGGCTCTCGGTGACTCTTTTCTTCATGGCTTGAAGCTCTTTCTGGTTTCCTGAACTTTTCTTCGCGGTTTAAGTTGTCCTTTCAGCACCCGCCAACCCCTTCTCTTCACAGCTTAAAATGCTCTCCGTCAGCTGGAGAGGGGAAGCGAGCCAGCACCAGGAACATGGAGTTGCATTCTCCTTTTCGACGCCCGCTCCGGTGTATGCCAAGATCACTGACACTGGGCGGGTACGCCCAGGAAGGGCCCCTGGAGTTGGCACTTTACACTCAGTCTAAGTTGAAAATTAACTAATTAAAGGGCCACAGAAAGGGGTGTTTGAGCTTGGCTTTAAAATGCGTGCACTATGTAGAGTACAGGCCTCTGAACGTTCCTGCCATGTACGAGACCGCAAAAGTGAGCGGGAAATTTACAATACATGTTTAAAAATTCCCGCTTCCGCACTTGGCAATGCACGGTGCCAGGCTTTTGCGTGAAACCTGGCATACGATGTCACGCCGTGCAAGTGACGTCAGCAGCCGGGGGTTATCATTGGTTCACCACACCAAATTCTTTCAAACGTCTCACAGCTACCATGGCCGTGGCCACTCCGCGCGCCCCGGCAGCCGGCGGACGTAGGGAAGGGGCCGAGTGGGTGGGGCTGGCGGAGGAGCGCAGACATTTTTGCGTGCGGAAATTGAGAGGAGAGGGAAAGGCATGATGACGGTGAAGCTCAAATTTTGGCTACATATAACTCGTCTTCCACAAAACACATCAAAATAATTCTTGATAGAGGATATTTGTGAAGCAGCGCCTTTTAACATCCCAGGCATGCTGCACCTTTATTGAGAGCCCCTTTCTGAGGCTCTTTAAGGAAGCCAGTGGCATGGTGAGACTGTGGCATTGTTGGATAAGCCATGCAGTCGTGATTTGAGCGATTTTTGCGGTTGTTTACACTCCTCTACAGACCGGGAAGCATTACCTTCTCGCCACTTGCTAGCTAAGCACTGTTTGTTCACTATCATCCTCCGCTTAGAGTAGTTAAGTAGCTTTATCAAGTGCAGGGAGGACACTGACACCAACCCGTGCATAGCCGTCATGGAAAGTATCATGCTCGGGCTAATGCGACGATTGAGCCACAGTTCCATCGCTGCCATCAACACGCAGACCACGTGATGCCCCGCCCTCTCACTCAACCAATCGCGACAACCCAAAGAAAACTTGTCAACCTAGTTCTTAGAAGTAAGTTACACTTGCGTTCTTGAGTGCCAGCTGTCTCATTAAACTTATGTTTATCTTTTAATTATGAATGCAATTACTTCTGCAAGTGTACCTCCAAGTGCAAAATTACTGGTAAATTATGTTGACTATTGCAAACGAACTGCCAGTAGTGCCAACATAGACTCTAAGTGGCTTTTGACTGCAGAGAATGCCACATTAAATCACCAGAAAAAGTCAGTAATTCATTCATCGAAAATAATATACGCCGAAAAAGGCCAAAACTTGCATTCTGAAATAAACACTGAAAAAAGTTCCGCCGAATTTTTGGAAAATAAAAAACCGAAAAGTCCAGCCGCCAATTATGCACTAGTATGCCTTGGGTAATTTAATCTCTCATAACATTTGCGCAGTAATTTTGGTTTTGATTTCTGTAAGTCGAGGTTTTGATGGCATATCATTCATTACTGCATAACTGCTGCAATGCAACCTTTCCTCTTATGATCAGAGCAGCCTTTGCTTGTGCAGCATGTGCGCCATTCTATCAGCATCTGAATCTTTTGCCTACCATGCGGGTTGCACGTGTGCAGGTGACATAGCCTGGGAAGACTGTTCTGCAGACTCTTTCATACGTCATGCTAATGTTGCTTGTGAAATATTTGGTTTGTTTTATGGTGAGGCACTTGCAGCACCTTCTACAGGGTAAGCAATGTTGGCACTATGGTGTGTTGGAGCCAAGAACTCTTGCACTCACCTGCTGGCTTTTGGGAAGGTTACGCACGTTGACGGGGGCACGGATGTGCTTCATAATGTGCGGTCATGTTATCCAGGTGGACCTGAAGGAGGGCCCTTTCCAGCAGGGGAAACTGGGTCGCACTTCAGCCAAAAAGTTCTTTTTTTTAATTAGCGTTTTAATGAAAGTAACTGGGAGTACACTGGCACCTTTCATAGTGGCAGGTTGTATCTCTGTATGAAACACTGGGGGAAGTTTCATGACCTGAAGAAAATTAACGAAGCACTATGCTTACGTAAAGTGATGCTCTGAACTTTGCCTGGTTGCCCTCTTCCAAAACGTTTTTCTTTTGTGTGCAGCGTGTATAGAAGTGCCCCCTGCACTCACAACACTGTCAGTTTTTGCTCCTTGCTTTTGTGACTACAAAACTGTGATGGAAAAAAAACAGCTGATGCAAATGGCTTCACAGGTCATGCCGGACGTGGACCCCAATTTGATACTGCAATGCACATGGGCATTGGAATGTAAATGGTGCTCCTGTTCAGGGATGTATCCAGCCTCTGCTGTACCATAGTGCTGTGCTGTAAATACATATTAAACCTTAGCTTGGTTGTCTTTACTCCAATGCACTCCTTGTATATACTTCTAGATAAGCAGATTTGCATGGTTGTTTAATTGACTTATGACATTGTTGGTTATGTCACCTTGAGTCCCCATTGTATGTGGGCTTTTTTTTTTTCGCTTGTAAACATATCTTCAAGGGGTCCTGAAACCATACTTTCAGCTCTGTATGTGTTTTAATCACTAATGTTCTCTGCAATAGGGACCGTAAGGATGGTCTTTGCCACATCGGAATGCTTGGGAAGTTCTACCACTTCCTTGTCCTCTTGTGCAGCACAAAAGAACGGCTCATTTCATAAGTGAACCAAAATATCTGTGTGGTATGTGCCGCTTCAGGCATATTGGCATGCACTGAAACAGATTCTTTTTTGTTTAAAAAGACGAACTCATTCACAGATTCTTTTTTTAAAAAAGACATGAACTCATTCGTGTTTCTATTGTTGCGGATATAGGGGGAAGCTGATCCATTTGTTACAATGTGGAGAGATATGTAGTATATGAGTAGTGGTTGCACGTGAGTGTCATGTCCAAGATGGAAAATGGATGATGTGGTGTCACTTAGTTCTTTTCAGCATATTAGCAGGGCTGAGGTGGTGTGGGAAGGGCAGGGCAAAAGGCATCCCTTATGAGAAGCGTTTCAGGACCCCTTCAGTAATATACAACTGATATTTGACTCTCTCTCTAGCTGACCTGTGCCTCTTTCCCTTACCTTTTCACTGCCCTTGGTCCATACGGCGAGGAATAGGTGTCCACCCTGAGTGAGACAGTTTCCATACATATGTCCAAAGAAAAATTCGTCGTTCTGCTTAGTGTGAGCTGGCAGTCAAGTGACAATTTGGGCGTTTGGTAACATTTGGGTGAGTCAGTACAGTTTGCAGTTTGCTGTCAAGAAACAGCACAGACAATGGACAGTGTCTTTCCTGTATATCCGTTTTTTTTTTTTCCTGTATTGTATTTCCTTCTGTGTCTTTCTTCAGTGTCCGTCACTTTTGTGCTTTTTCACTTTACCATGAGGGACAATGTGGTCATCAAAATTCCGGAGTTCGTCTCGAAGGTGTAAACCATAGCATATGTGTAGTTTGGCATGTCCAAATGCCTTTTTAGCATGTTTGCCAAGCAGAGGTTTCATAGTACAGGTTGGAGCAAGTGTATGTAATAATCAGTGCACCTGGCTCCCAACATGGCAGCCAACAAGGAAAAAGATTCAAGACCTGGGACTTGGGATATGTCCAATGTGCACATGGGAGCCACAGATTCCACATAGAAAAGTGCTGTTGCAGTGTTTTCAGCTGGAGTAGCTGAAATATGGCCTTTTCCACCTGAAAGTGGAAGATTCCTAAAGCCAGCAGGAAGTGAAATTATACAGCTTGAGGCAGAACTTTCTAGCTATTGCTGGTGGCCAGTTTATTTCACAGCTAAAAAATAAACAGGTCCATGTAGGTTTTTTTTTTTTTTCAGCCGGTGCAAAAATGGTAAAGTTGCAGCAAGAAAAGATTGCAGCGCGTTTAAGATGCCATAGAAAAAAGTAATATGCCAGCTGGGAAACCTTGGTTCCGGCTGAGACAACATACTCTCAGGCAGTGCTGCCAACCTCCAAAGCCGCTTCTCCCCCAATTTTCCACCAATAATTCTCTACATTTTCCTAGATACAAAAAAAAAATGTATTGTGAACAAATGTATATTAATGCGTAGTTCAGTAGCAAGTTTTATCATGCAGCTACCCTGTTACCAGACGTTGGTAAGCAAATTAGCTTTAAATTTGAAATGAAGGATCTGAAATGAACTTTTAAATGAAGCTACAAGATAAACCGTAGTGTTCTTTGGAAATTACAAATTAAAGGCTCCAAATCGTGTAATGTGTGTTTTTTTTTTGTAACAATACGGAAGATATTATTAGACATATATCAGTATGTGGAATTGGGTTATGCTCACTGAATAATTTATAACTGATTTTTTTTCCCTCATATGTGTGTCGGTATTGAGTTCAGTCGAACCAGTACCGCAAACAAAATTTCAGGAGATCGCTTGAGGAGTACAGAAACCGATATATAAAAGCTGGTTCATTAGTTGCGATTGCTCTAGGGGTAGGCTGACATAACAGTTTTAGTCAATTAAAACAATGG
Organism: Amblyomma americanum; assembly: GCF_052857255.1. NCBI lineage: Eukaryota > Metazoa > Arthropoda > Arachnida > Ixodida > Ixodidae > Amblyomma > Amblyomma americanum. The sequence goes on along the minus strand of NC_135497.1, from coordinate 99,670,139 downwards.
CTTAAGCTGTGATTGTTGCAGCCTTTGTATGCCTCGTGTGGCCTCAACTCACTTTGTTTGTCGTGGAACTGGGAATTGTTCCCTTAGTTCGACTATAGTTAAGATTTCCAACAGGGCGCTCCCTTCTTAAAAAATGCCGCCCTTGTTCTTTCCTAGTTATCAAAACAAACATGCAGATATGCTTACTAAATAACTTCACGTCGTGCAGCGAGCTCCAAATACGGCATGAGGAAGTGGCGTGCGTGTTGAGCGAAGGCGGTGGACAGCAGCGGGTGCCACTGGCCATGTCAGAGACCATACACCGTCTGACTACGTATTTTGTAAAGGCTGGTTCACATGCAAGCGACTGAAAATTGAGCGCCGCAGCGCGGCGAAAAATTTTTAACTTGTTGGAACATCGTCGCTCCGACTGCTCGAGCCGCCGCGACGGCTCTAAACTGTTTTGCCTCGGCAACAAATTGTGAAGCGTTTTCGCTTGCATGTGAAACAGGCTTTAATCGAGCGCGCGACGGTGTTGTGCAGGCTCCGTCAGTTGTAGAGAAAAAAACAACGAAAAAGCTTGTACTGCCTTCCTTGTGTGCTGTATGATGTCTGCGCACGTTAGAGAAACCCAGGTGGACTATAATTATCTGGAACCTTGCACTGCGGAACCTTACAATAGCCCGTATGTGTCGCATTGGGACGTTCATAACAATGCCAAACAAATGAGAAAGTTCGCTCGAACTTTCAAGGCAGCGTTTCACTAACCGGAAGTGCCCATAAGTTTGTGGCAGCTGCGATCGCCGGCGTCTTTTCTCTAGAGCCTAGCCAAGCCAGTACGAGCGATTTTGTGCCAACCGGAGGTTCAAAGTTGACGGTGGGTCATGCTGTCTCCACGTCCGCACCGCGGGTACGGGAGCGCACCCGAGGAACGGACATTTCACGCGTGCTCGAGGGACAGGTGTCGCCTGTGCGAGCTGTGCGTACAGTTTGTCGCGCTACGAAAAGGGAGGATTGTGATATCGCTAAAAGGGACGTGTCAGCACAGAGCCTCACCTGTGGTACCGCTACCGCTATCTTATGCCCGAACTGACCGCGATCGCCGCGATCCCGCATGCGCTGTCGTCTGCTGTATCATGTGACACAAAACCCACAGCGCGTTTTTTTGAACCTCTTTTTTTCAATTCGTTTTTATTCGTTTGCAATATTTAGCACGTGGTTTTCTTTTTTGCGATCGGCGCTTTTAATGCGGCACAGGAGCGGAATTTCGTGCAAATTGAAACTGCTGCCTTGCTAAACGTTGCGGTGCAGACGGTAGCATCTGCGTTTCTGCGTGTGCTCCAACGCAGCGGCTTCGTTAGCGGTGCTCTCGTTGCGTTAGTCATCAAGTTTGCTACAACACGACGACGAAATGAGTGAGGGAGGTGAAACCAGAGAAAATGTTCCGGTTCGTGGTCGAATCCGGGAACCAGGCACCCGAGGATATGTGCCCTGCTACGCCCAAGTTGGGCCATGTCAGGTAACAAGCGTTTCACCTGGTCAGACAGCGTACCTTGGCCTTCAGCTTTATTGCAGGCGTTTTTGTGCCACAGATTTCAGGGAATCGCCTTCAGTGTAGAGGGCCGATTTAAGGCTGTGCCGGACAACACGAGGGACGTCGAAAAACTCCACTCGGAGTTTGGTGGCTTTCCGACGAAAGGGAATGCCGCAGTGGCTGCCTCACTGCTCGCTGGGCACCTCAACCGCGCCGCGAGGGGAGGAAGGTGGCAGTGAAAGAGAGTGGGGTCCATAATTTTGACCACCTGGGGAATCTTTAACGTTCACTGACATCGCACAGTACACGGCCGCCTTCTGCGTTTCGCCTTCTGCGTTTCGCCTCTGTCGAAACGCAGCTAGTCGTCGCGGTTTGGTTCGAAGCCCGTCTGGTTCGAAGACTTTAGTCCTAAACGAGCTTAGTGGACTGGGTCGTAGCCACTTTAAAGTGAACTGTCTAAGGTGTAGAAGATGCTTCCAGGGGCTTTATGGTTTCACCTATGAATGTTTATAATTAAAAAAAAACAGACTAATCATAAATAAATTATAGGCTCTAGCACTTTGGTACCCAACTTGTTTAATAAAGCCACACATTAAAAAGTTGATTTCGTTGACTTGATTGGCGGACCGTGGCCCAGTGTTAGCAACTGCTGTCTTTTACGTTGTAGCCTACTATAACAGCAGTCTGGTTATTGAATAGCTAACTTTTTAATTGCTGTTAGGCCTCTTACTGAGAGGCTTGTAGACCACCGTTAATTAGTAATATCCAAATCAGTTTTATGCCCGCCGCGGTACGTGGCTCAGCGGTTAGGGCTCTCGTTACCTAGGAGGATAAGAAAATGAAAAGCTAGCTCGTATATGGATTTGCATTTTTGTGAATACGAAGGAATGAAAAGGTTAGTGAATTGTGCTCAGACGAGCGTCTTCTGCGCTCCGCGTTAACCCTATACTTGCCAATGGGCCAGCGAGAAGCCGGCGGCGGCCATTTTGTGGTGGGCAAAAAGCAAGTACCGCAGCGCCTTGGTACCGCAGTCGATGCAGCTTTCCAGCACTTTTTTGAGTAACTCTAGTTTATGACATATAAAACAGCAACGAAAACAAGTTATTACTATTTATTCAAAGGTTTTGAGGAAAAATGTTGCGTTAATTCACTGTCTCTTCGCCCTTCATGTTTCGCAATATTTGCTTTCCCTACCTTCTCATTTTACTGATTTTTGAAAATAACCAGTCTAGAAAGAATAATAGCTCCCAATTTCTTCTTAATCGTTTCTCGCTTTGTGATGTGGCACAGTCTTTTTCTTGATGTAGTATTCGACTATATGCTTGCATAAATTATATACATTCTTGTCGAGCATGTCAATGTGCAGAAGATGCTTATCCAGCTGTGAAAACCAATTTTTCTCTGTTGTCCTGCTCAGTACCTCTAAGATTAGCTGCTTGGTTCTTCCATGGATTGTGTAGAAGTTTTTATACTCTGCCATCAGCGCAGGTGTACGGAGCTCTGGAGGGTGCTTTCCTTTTGTTTATGCCCTTGGTCTGCATAGTAGCTGCTGAAGGTCAGGAGAAAATGCCACCTCAAATACCCCAGATTCTTTCTGAGACCAATGCTTCGTTTTCTTCAATTCTCTAATAATTTGTCCAGCTGTGTGATCCTTTTTAGTTAGTATTCACTTCCTTTTCTATACTGTGTATACTTTTCCTCAGATGCAGGGTCTCTGAGCCTTGCAATTTCTCTTTCAATCACTGCTTCGTAGGTGAAGCTGAAGCACCTGTTTCCTCACACCAGGGCGTTTCAAGATCCTCGGTAGCTGGAGCTGCTCGCGTCATTGGTGCTGGTCGCTTCCTTTTTACCTGAAATGAACCTTCTACAGCGTTATCTGTTTGATCGTAGCTCTCTGTCTGTTTTGCATCGTTGTCTGCAGCGGCAAGCCCGCCTACAAAGCCAGAACATCCCACCTACCGCGTACCGCGCACTTCCCAGCACCTATCGGATACAACGCGAATGTTCCAACCACTGGGCCACCGCTGCGGTAGCGTAACGGTTAGCACATCCACTCTAATACAGTGTTGTGCGTTTTTATCGTGAAGACTTTTAAAAATTTCCCCGCCTCAACCGCTGGTTTATTTGCCGTGAAACTGCACACAGAGCTTGCGTATTATGGTAACTTTTGTATCGTAGCAAGTTTGGCAATGGTACTTACTTAGTTGAGCCGTGCATGATGGGAAAACATAATCGTCTACGTAGAGATCGGCAACCAAAACCCTCAGACAACGCTTTTTCGCTGAAGGGTGGCAGTGGCGCCATCTGTTTTTGGCAGTGGAAAGCGTTACGACAAGGCCGCCGAAACTAGCGTTGCAAACAATATTCTTTGAAAGGTAAAGCCTCGTTAAATCAGCTGTTCTGATATTTTTTTCCCGCTCAGTTAGCCGAAAATGTTGTAAGCGCTTCAGTTGAAGCAGACGAAACGGCCGGAACGGCATATTCGAAGTGCCCGCGCTCCTTGCAACGCTCTCCTCGACGGTCTCGTCGCATAGAGCTACTACTACCAACTCGTCGTGACGCTTTCCGCTGCTGAAAACAGATGGCGCCACTGCCGCCCTTCAGTGAAAAAGCATGGTCTGCGGGTTCTGGTTGCCGGTCTCTACGTAGACGATTATATTTTTGCGTCATGACGGCTCAACCAAGTAAGTACCGTTGTCAAACTTGCCACGATACAAAAGTTACCATAATACGCAAGCTCTGCGTGCAGTTTCACCGCAAATGAGCCAGTGGTTGAGGCGGGGAAATATTTGAAAATCTTCACAATAAAAACGCACAATACTGTATATCAACTCTAATGTATTCATTTCGTTGCGATCACAAAGCAGCCAGTGCTGGATTATTTTCTTTACAATCTGGTAACCGCGTTGCAATTCCTTTTGATATTTCATTGCCCCAGAGTCATTATAGTGCCTTTTCATGAAACGAAATCTAAAGAGATGGTGCCATAGAGCACAGAACCTAGACGGTAACTGAGTGTTGAATGAGTCCGAAGTCTTGGGTTTGTATACCATGCTATTTCGATTAGCACTCGAAAACTCGTACTATTTCATACATTCCACTTCATTGTGGTGCATAAGTGAAAGCCGAGCAAGCGAGGACGTGAAGAAACAACATAAAAAAACCTCTCTCGAGAGAAAGTCTAAATGTTCATAATTCCAATCAATAACACTTTTCACTGTACAGTGCGAAAAATGAGGAGCGCAATGCACGACTCTCGCGTATTCACGCTGCCCATCTTTCCTTTTGCATGATTTTATCGCGAACATCGGCACGAACAACTCTTCGCTCACTTAACGGCTCTTGAAGATGACTTAAAAATGCACGAGACAAAGTAGGCACTGTACCAGGTCGCAGCCGTGTAGTCTGGAGTGCAGACTGCTGGGCTAGTTGGTTCATATTGCATAGAAAAGGAACCAGCGAAAATAGACGCAAGACAAGAACAAAGGAGGCACACACCACAACGCTGGTGTGTGCGTTGTGGTGTGTGCCTCCTTTGTTCTTGTCTTGCGTGTATTTTCGCTGGTTCCTTTTCTATGCCGTGTAGTCTGGCCAGTTCGATGAAAACACTCCGGTGCAAAGTGTTCTGAACATAGGCGATCTCCTTTTTTAGGGCCTTTTACTTCGGACTGCTTGTTCCCAAAGGCATCATTCGTGGGCATCATTAGGAAACCTGCCAATGATTTGCTGCTTTAAAAACCTTCCACATGCCGATTAGTAGTGCCAGCTGTCTACAAACAAAACGGACATCATGCCAACTACCAAGAGCAGCTCTCTCATACTTTTATACTCACCTGTGGAATGTGATTCGCGGTACCGAATTGACATGGTTTGTACACCCGTACGGTACGCATGGTGCAACCATGCTTGTTGCATTAGCGTTTCACAGCGCTAGAGTTCATAAAGCCGTTGTTTTGTGGGTGATATCACGGCACTGCGTTGATTTTTTTTTTGCCCACCACAATATGGCGCCACCGGCTTCACTTCAACCGCGCAGTCTCCACTGCAGCAGTTTTTTTGTATCCTCCTCGTTCGGTACCCGGATTCGAACTCAAACGCAGCGGCCGCGTTTCGATGGAGGCGAAACGCAAAAAGGCGCCCGTGTACTGTACGATGTCAGTGCACTCTAAAGATCCCCAGGTGGTCGAAATTATTCCGGAGCCCTCCACTACGGCACCTCTTTCTTCCTTTCCTCTATATAGGAAGGAAAACTCGAGAAATCCTCGCTATCCGAGCTAATAATAATAATAATTGGTTTTTGGTGGAAAGGAAATGGCGCAGTATCTGTCTCATATATCGTTGGACACCTGAACCGCGCCGTAAGGGAAGGGATAAGGGAGGGAGTGAAAGAAGAGAGGAACAAATAGGTCCGTAGTGGAGGGCTCCGGAATAATTTCGACCACCTGGGGATCTTTAACGTGCACTGACATCGCACAGCACACGGGCGCCTTAGCGTTTTTCCTTCATAAAAACGCAGCCGCCGCGGTCGGGTTCGAACCCGGGATGCACGCTAGAAAATGTGCTGGAAGTCACGCGCTTTCGCAAGGGCTACTGGGAGTCCTTGGCCGCAGGCGCAGCCAACAGTACAAGGTTCTGGTGCACTTCGGTCAATAGTAACGCTGGGGCGTCGTCTGCTGTATTGTCTGTTGCGCATGCTCAAGCGCGCAGAGACGGCGGCCAAGTAAGGGGGACGCAGGAGGGGGGGGGGGGAACTGGCTTAAAACGCGACGTAACCGCCTCTCCTGAGCTCTTTCCTTCCACCATGCTTTCTTCTTTCACTTCCCCCTTTATACCTTCCTTACGGCGCGGTTAGGGTGTCCACCGAGATACGTGGATCCAAACCATCTGCTCCAAGTCATCACGTACGCACACTCTGTTTCCTCCGGCGTAATCTAAAATCCTCAAAATCCTCATCACCTGAAGTTGACATACACAATGTTCGTCCGTCCGAAGCTAGAATACGCGTCATCTGTCTGGCATCCTTCGCAGGCATATCTTACACCCCCCCCCCCCTCCCCATTTCCTATTTAATGCCTCCAGGCCTTTAAGGGACAAATGAAATGAAACCAGCTCCGGCCGCGCGGGTCGCCATGCATAAAAAGCGGCAAAGAAAGCCGAGCGCGCTGTCGCTCGCGAAGGAAAAGTTAGGAAAGAAAAACAGATGGTTTGGGACACTCCCCAAGACTAGAGTGCGGCGATCGGTATCTATGAGCCGTCCTAGAGTACGCTACGCCTTTCCGGCCGTACATCTCATGCTTACATCTATCTACTCTCGATGGCAATTGGCTGGGAATTTTTTTCTTTAACTGTCCAAGGCAAGGGGTGCGGCAAGCGAGTGAGCCAACGATCGGGTGAACGAAAAAGAGGACGCCTGGCTTGAGTTACTGCTTTGTCTTCAAGGCGCCGATTTTTACCGGCGTAACAGTTTCAAATAGCGCGCGCAAATGGGACGCTTAGCGAAAACTCGTCTCGTGTGAGTCTAGTGCTACTAGGGGACTTCATCTTCTCAAGGCGCGGGCCACTGTGTCCTCACCCATTTATCTTACACCGTGGTCGTAGCGAAAAGCGGTTTGGAGCTGTGATTGGATGGTGGTTAATAGGGAATTTTATCACAGCGCGATCCGGTATTCGGTTATGTCAGGCGCAAGCTGCGCATGCTCAAATATGGACCCAAGGGGCCAGGTATGGTTTGACATCTGCCAAGGATCCTCGCGTAAGCGGGTCAAGGGAGCTGCAGTGGCTGAAGCCTTTCTTTCCGAAGTGTGGTCGACGTTATGTAAACACAGTAGCTCCCCTCGTCTCAAGTTCTGTTCCCTCCACGCCCCTTCGCAACATCCGTCTCCTCAACCCCCCCCCCCCCCCCCCCCCCCCCCAGAAAAAAAAACATCAATTGCCCCTCCATTGGTCCTGTCTTGTTTGCTTTACAGCGATAGCGGAATGTGCGCTTTTTCTCTCTAGCATATCATGCATGGGGTCAGGATCTGGGTGCGCTGCAGCTCTCGCTGCAACTTCACTGCAGCGAACAGTGTATATAGTATTTTTTTTATCGCATAAATGCGTCCAAAAGCTTGCGCGCTGGATTTTCACCAATTATTGCGTCCTCGCTACCGGAGCTCATCTGGAAACCAATGAGGTCCACCCATGCCTTTATAATCGCACTGTCAAAGCCGGAGACGACCTGTACGCATGAGCAATTCGAGCGGCACCTCTTGTGAAGTCAAAGCATGGGTAGGTCAACAAGGATGCGATGGTGGGCCGCCGACTCCTGGCATGCAGCGGCGGCATCCTTTTGCAAAACTCTACTGCCGAGCATTTCCTACTGTGACGACGGCATGCACGCTTCGTGCAGGGCATTCCTGCGACGGCTTCTCTCTCCCCACTACAAGAGAGGAGAGTATGTGGCTGGTAACGTACATCTCTAGATATGCGTCCGTGGGTAGTAAAGATGTTCCCCGCTGACCATTGGACGCGATTCAAATAGATTGCTCTAGTCAGGGATCTGGAGATTGAGGACCGCTTAAAGAGAGCTAGACGCTGCAGTGTGTGCCGTTGTGCTGCCCTGATGATCATCTAAAAATTTAAAATAAACTTCACCTGCGCAGTCCTCCACGAAGCCCTTCGCTCCAGGCGACCCAAGGGCCAAACTTCTAACAGCACACTCTGTATACAGGTTGTCCCAGCTAAAATCGATAAAGATTTAAAAAACAATATTGGTTGGTTTTTTTGGGGGGAAAGGAAATGGCGCAGTATCTGTCTCATATATCTTTGGACACCTGAACCGCGCCGTAAGGGAAGGGATAAAGGAGGGAGTGAAAGAAGAAAGGAAGAGAGAGCTGCCGTAGTGGAGGGCTCCGGAATAATTTCGACCACCTGGGGATCTTTAACGTGCACTGACATCGCACAGCACACGGGCGCCTTAGCGTTTTTCCTCCATAAAAACGCAGCCGCCGCGGTCGGGTTCGAACCCGGGAACTCCGGATCAGTAGTCGAGCGCCCTAACCACTGAGCCACCGCGGCGGGGATAAAAAAACAAGCGTTCTTACAAATTGAAATCAAATGAATGTTGTCTGGAGTTACGTAAAGTACTGGAAGGTGTTTTTTTTTCGTTCCGTCTACTTTAATAATTAGTCAACATTTATGAATGAACTCGTTAAATATGGCTTTAAACGCTCAGATGTGGATTTGAAAGTTGTCGAGCGCCATGAAAATGTTCCCCACAGGTGCTTCCGACTAGGTAGCCTTAGCGTAGCCCTTTTGAAGTACGAAAACACTATTCCGATGGGTAAACCGCGAGCTAGTTCTTGCAGAGCTTGTGGGTTTGCGCTAAGTGAAGCTAGCAAAATAAAATAACTATCCGCGACTGGGATTCGAACCCGCAGCAGTTCGAACAGATCAGCTTCGCTGGCCACTGCACGCGAGCACTATATATGCTATCGCCGCATTTATTTCTTTATTGCTTGTTGCGGCAAGTACAGAAACACCCAAACCATGTGAAGCACTCTAACCCCAAACACCCCAACTTCGGCTGCGGCTATAGCCTTGTCGAAAGTCCAGAAGTTTTGACTATAGGCTATCGGCGCAGCCGAACACTCCTGGTGTTAAACTGGAAGACTCTCGCGATGTGCAGTGCACATCATCGTCTTATCAGCTTCCATCTGATGCGCGAAGACACAGGTAGAGAATGCTGTCTTCATCGTCGTCGTTATCGTTGATGCAATTCACCACCGCAGCGGTGGCCGAGTGGTTGAGCATCCGCCTCGCATGCGGGAGGTGCGGGGTTCGATCCCCAGTGCCGTCGGGTACCCACCAGTGATACAATAGGTACAAGCTTTCCCCTGGCCTGGTGCTTGGGTAGTAAGGGCTGAAATGCTTGGAAAAGGGTCAAAGACCCCGCCTTGAGTAATCGTAGGATAGGATAGGATACACTTTATTGCTCTAACGAGGTCTTTCGGTCAGACAGAGGTCTTCATCTTCAAGCAGATGTCTCCCTCCGTCTTGCATAGGTCGGCGCCCCTATTCCAGGGCACCGCTGAGTTTGGCCGCTCGCTGGGCATGGATGACCAATCCTCTTTGGAGTAATCGTAAAATACCTTGTGCCATGGCGCTCTTTGGCCATAGACGCCCTTGCGCCATAAGAAATCCATAATCGCCATCGTTCATGCAATTCTGTTTTTGCACATTTATAGAATTTAGGCCAAAATTCTCTATTTTTTTGTTTTCGGCAGAAATGAAAACTCGCGAAATTAAAAAAAAAATAACGCGTGACAGCGTGCTCCGCACGCCCGAGTGCGCCTAAAGCTCCTTGATTTCAAGCGGCTTTATGTGCGCCGCGATTACAGCGCTCCCACCCACCACTCGGTAAAGCGCTGCCAGTTTCCCGCCCTTTGCACTGTCTACGACAGTGTTGATTATTAATAGAAACACATTTAGAGCGGTTAGATAGGAATTTTTTAACCCATTCCAGATTATTAGGGTGCAAATTTAAAAGGGAAAGCTTTTAGTAATAGGCGCATGGTGTGGTGATACACTTTCAAATGCATTCGCGAAACCAAAAATAATGAATTGGTTGGCAGGTTACGGTCAAGGTTAGCATGCACGTCGTAAGTGAAGGTTGACAGTTGGGTTTCATGGGAGAACCCCCTATGAAACCTATGTTTAGCCGGATGAAGGAAGTTGATGGAATCTTGAAAGTTAATGACATGGGAATAGATGAAATGCTCCATGATTTTTTTTACCATGGAACATGTCATCTACTCGAGCGATTGTATGTAGCGTGTACAATCCTTAGCTGATTTCGGGGCCGGAATGACCATCCCCACCTTCTAGTCGTCCGGTAGCGTTCTTGTTAAGAGCGAGCGCGAAAGCAATAATGACAGGTTTATGCGGATATTGTGGGGTTTTAGAGCGCAGCTCTGAGGCGCTAGTTCCTGCGTTCCGCGTCGTATAGTCGTCGGCGTGGTCGGCGTAACACGTCACGTGACAGGTGGCGTGTATAGGCGTGTGCAGGTGGCGTGTTTGCAGGCAGTAGCAGAGCGAAACGCCACCTGCCACGGCGAGAGCGGAGGAATGGACAACAGGGAGGTGGTGGTGGTGGTGGTGAAAACATTTATTAATGATAGAGAGAGGTGTTGGGGGTCGGGTCACGCCCTTACAACCACTAGGTGGGATGCCTAGTCAGGCACCCCATTGGCGGTTGCCGCAGCCCGGGGGCCTCGAGGGTGCAGCAGCCGGACAGGGTCGCCTCCCAGTCCTCTCGGGTGGGGTTTGGTATAGGGGGTAGGGATGGGTTCTGCTGGCAGGCCCACACCATGTGGTAGGTGTCAGACACCTCCCCACAGTGTGAGCACCGCCCGTCGAATTGAGGATTGAAATGCTTTAGAGTTGCCGGGCGCAGCATCGTGTTAGTGAGCAGGCGCAGGAGTACCCACTCGTTGGCTTTCCCCAGCCCTTTGTACGGGGTGGGAAGAGTTTGGTGCTTGGATTTGTAATAATCGCATATTTCCTTAAAAGTGTAAACCTGATTGAAATCGGAGTCGTGGTCAGCGTTGGGTCCCGTGGGAAATTCCCGGAGAGAGAGCGCGCGGGCGGCGGCGTCATCTGCTCCGTTTCCGCGGAGGCCTTGGTGACCTGGAGCCCAAACGAGAGATTGGTGTGCAGGATCCGAGTCTCGGCTACAATTTTGGTAGATGCGATAAGCCAGGGGAGTAGCCCACCCTTGCTCGATGTTTCGACAAGCCCCTCGCGAGTCAGTGATTATGTATTTGGAGGAGGAGTCGGAGGCTGCCAGGGCGATGACAACCTATTCTGCGTGAACGGAAAGTAAGGCCGTCTACTGTTTTGCCTTCGTCGACGACCGCGGCCGTGTACCATCCCCTGGGGTCCGGGCCGGAGGCGTCCACGTAGAAGACTCCTGGTTTGCTCCCAAAATGACGGTGCAAGGCTTCCGCCCGCGCCAGGCGCCTGCCATTATGATCTTCCTTGGACATGTTGGTGGGGAGAGGCCGCACATGGAGGGCTCATCTCCAGTGTATGGGAAGGCGGCATCTCTCCTCTGTGAAGGGAGGTGGCTGCCACGGGAAGGTCCCGAAAGGGGGCTAGCAGCGCAACAGGCCACCTGCCAGCCGTGGTAGGTGACGTGTGACAAGCTGCGCTCAAATTTCGTATTACTGACTATCGTAATCGTCTGTCCATTTTTCTTTCAATATTGGGTCCAGGTGTTGGGTGACATGGAGCAGTCAGTGAAGATTTGATATTCTGGAGCGGCTGAGACGATGCTTTGGGCGATCGTGTTCCTAGCGTGTGGACGTTTGTGGGCCGAATGCTGTGGGATGGGTCGCCTGTACACAGTTAAAGACAGGGGTGGGGGTGGTACGTGTGTGTCGTGAAGGATAAATTGCGTGCGGCACAATACTTAGTTTGACCGCGTCAGAGACAAGGTTCCTGAAAACGTTGTCCTTGCACAGTGTACTCGCGACGTTCTGCTTGCGTGGCCATGGCGCGGAGTCTTCCGTAAGCTTGTCACTTGCTAAATGTAGGCCCTGCGGTGGCGTGCCGTTTGTTTGGGTAGGCCCGTATTTTCAGTAGTTGCTTGTTGTAGAGAACCTGCAGGTAGGCGAGCTATCCTTTGGGGAGGTAAAAGTTTACGACGCCGTATGTAAGTCTAGAGTTGAGGACAGACTGCCTAGCGTGCGAATGATGCTCGCGCAGGCTCCTTCTCTTCGGCCGCCGATCCTACGGATCAGTTTGAGATGGGGCTCCCATAGACGGGAAAGCTCTTTGGACCAGGCGTCAGCGTACCCCTTCGGGGTGAAATACGCTCCAGCCGCCGTTGTGAGACTGCCATCCGTGGGCTCAAGGATTGGCTAGTCGGTTATGTGGAGCTTAACTTTGTTCTTCTTGTGGTTTGCCCCATACCAGAAGAACCTTTGTTTTCCTTGCAGCACCTTTGTTGGCAGAGAAAAGCAAAGGTGTGTATTTGTGTGAAAACCTTACCCGAAGAACGAAATCCTTACTTCTGCAAAAAAAAAAAAACGCTAAGGCGCCCGTGTGCTGTGCGATGACAGTGCACGTTAAAGATCCCCAGGTGGTCGAAATTATTCCGGAGCCCTCCACTACGGCACCTCTCTCTTCCTTTCTTCTTTCAATCCCTCCTTTACCCTTCCCTTACGGCGCGGTTCAGGTGTCCAACGATATATTATTATTATTATTACTTCTGCAAACTATAAATTGGGCTAAGAAAAACAATATCAGGTTTTTTGGTGCTCAAATGGCAAAGTGCTTGTTCGCCGAGGGGAAGGTGACACTACTAAAATCCTTCGAAATGAAAGTAACCTTGTGGACTTGTAATAGTAAGCAGGTATCGTTTGTGACCGCTTGACACAAAGACACAACATTGTGATGGCTACGAACGCATATCCTCTTCCGTGTGAAATTTGTAACACTGAGCTTTGAACTGGAAACCCCTTGTTTTCAGTTAAATGCTAATCAGTCAGGAATAAGTGCGATGAATTCTCTATCTTGTTAAGCAGCTTTGGTTTTTCTTTTGATGCAGTTATGACCTCGGAGACTTGTCTGACTGACAGCGATAACTTTGAATCGCCCTCGTTTTCAACAGTTTCTCTAAATCGGAAAAGCTCTCGTGGACGTCGTCAATCCATGCTTGTTGGTGCACACTTCCAGTGTGAAATTTTTCCCGAATTGTGTTACCTGCTGGATGATGTTGAAACTGTCTATTATATCAGGTAACACTTTAATGTTTGTGGTTTACAGGCCACCGCCTGGTAATTCGGGCTGATTTCTTGAAACCATGGAATCTTATTTAAGTCTTGCAGCGAGGAATAAGTACGATGTAATGAAAAGTGTCGACTTCAATATAGATATGTTATATGCAACTATGAGCAGTGCATATTTTGATGTTTTACTCAGATGTTATTGTGTTAAATATATGATTACCAATGCAACCCTTAAAACCTCTCAAGCATGCATTGATCTATTCTCAACTAACATTGACTCTTCACTCATTCACTCAGGAGTTACACGCTGCGACATCAGTGATCATACGGGTATTTATTTATTTTGCAAGAAGGAGCTTCCGAAGCGTGACCTTCGTGAGAAAGTTATATTCCAATATGTAACGGAAGGTTCCCTAGAAAGATTTCGTTCAAATGTTCTAGGTGCTGAGTGATCAGAAATATATAGAGAAAATGTTGCGGAGAGCGCTTATGACTTATTTCTTGGCAAGATCATTAATATCTATAACATGCATTTTACTCCAACGTTAAAGAGGGTACCAAGACCACAAGAAAGCCGTGGATATCGCGTGAATTGTACACGCGTTTTAAAGAAAAGCACAAATTATATCTGCTATTTATTGACACCAGAAATGTTCATGCTTTTCAGCGCTTCAAGAATTATTGTAATAAACTGAACTCCGACATACGACGGGCGAAAGACAGATATTACGAAATTTACTTTCAAAGTGCATCCGCCGCGGTGGCTCAGTGGTTAGGGCGCTCGACTACTGATCCGGAGTTCCCGGGTTCGAAACCGACCGCGGCGGCTGCGTTTTTATGAAGGAAAAACGCTAAGGCGCCCGTGTGCTGTGCGATGTCAGTGCACGTTAAAGACCCCCAGGTGGTCGAAATTATTCCGGAGCCCTCCACTACGGCACCTATTCTTCCTTTCTTCTTTCACTCCCTCCTTTATCCCTTCCCTTACGGCGCGGTTCAGGTGTGCAAAGATATATGAGACAGATACTGCGCCATTTCCTTTCCCAAAAAAAAACAATTATTACTAAGTGCATCCCCAAGCGCCCTGATTAACCCTGGCGTAAGCTTCGGTCACTCGACTCTGGCGTCTCGCAGGTTAGAAGCCCCAGTAAGATAACTAACGGTGGCATAGAATATTCAGGTAATCATCTCGCAGAAGAATTTAACATTTAACAAGTTTTTTACCTACTCATCGAATTTTTGCCCACTCATCAGCCCATTCATCTCACCTAGCAATTAAGAGCCCTTCTTCTTTGTTTCTAGAGCCTGTCTCTACGCATGAAATTTTTACGTTTAGAGACCTGATCAACGTTTAGAGACCTGATCAAGAACAGTACCTCGTGTGATGCGGGTAATATCCAGATACGTTCAGTTAAGCACGTCATCGACATTACTGCGGCGCCATTAGAACACATAACTTATGTATCGAAACCGCCACTTCCTTCGAAAATGCAGGTTGCTAGAATAGCAGTCATATACAATAAAGGAGATAAAGACTAATTTGGGAACTATCGACCAATCAGTATTTTGCCTGTCTTCTCATAAGGGTTAGAGAAACTGATTTTTAAACGAGTTGAAAGCTTTTTAAATAAATACAGTATAATCTCCGACTGCCAATATGGCTTCAGGAAAAACTGTTCAACAGAATTTGCTCTTCTACACCAGAAGGAATATAAAAGAACTTTAAAAATAGAAAACTTGTCTGGATTTTTTTTGTTGGATTATAGCAAAGCATTTGACTGCATAAACCATAGCATTGTGTTTCAAAAGCTTGAATGTTATGGAATAAGAGGAAAAACATTACTTTTTAATTAAATCTTATTTAGCATTTAGAAAACAATATGTCCAAATAAATGAATATAAGTCAGCTGCGCGAATAGTCTCCAGCGGGGTTCCCCACAGGAGTATCCTGGGACCATTTCTATTTATTCTATGGACCTCCTTCACCCCGCGACGTCACGAAAATGCGGTGGCGCTGATGTTAGCAGCGACTTTCGCATGGTAGGCAAAACAGGTTCCGCTTGCCCGTGCCTACCGCAGCTGCCGCAGTTACCGGCGGCTGCTTCAAGCCTGTGCACTGCAGAAGCAGCATATATTGACCAGCTGCGTCACTGCTGGATCCGCGTAGTAGCATAAAAAATATTAAATTAGCCTCGATAGGTTTCTCGCGCATAAATGCCGCATTCGGAAACTGGCTAACAGGCATTGGGCCACGGTAGTAAAGCGCGAAGTCTGGGAGTCGATAGGCACTGCCACTCAATGCACTTAATAGCATGCAAGTTACTGCGTTCATTCACCTGAACTTCAGGATAGTAGGCTGATAATTGCTCAAGGAAAAAAAAAGACATATGTAGCTGCACACGTACTTATCACCTTGAGCCGGAGTGTACGGGGCGCCGACAGGTTCACTCGCCCCCAAGGAATGCGTTTTTTTGTTAATAGCACACCATATTTAAATGGCGCGTTTTGTGACATTTAATAGTTACTTGAAACTGTTTCTTGATATGACGACGTAATTATTTCATTCGAGTAGAAAGAAGTCTGGTAAGTTGTGTCAATCTTGCGCGGTCGCGTTGGTGTGCTTAGAATAGCGTACCTTAAGTGTGCTAAACGCCATATGCTTTTTCATTGCATCATGCATGTGTCATGTTTCATGAGGTAGTACATGATCGCGAAGCTTGTTTGGAAAGAAGCAGCCGCAGGTGTGCTACTAACAGACACGTGGCGAGATTGAGAGGGGACGCGGCATGAAAAGTGTTTTCGTTATTCATGCATGCGATATGTAACTAAACTTGGTGCAAATATGAAATTCCTACGCTAGTTTCAGTCATTCCTTTTATTTACAGCTATACCTGGCGCAGTTTTGGGTAATTATAATTAACACCGTCGTCAAGTCCCCCCAAGCTAGGTCTCAAATAATTGAGTAGATAGTGCGCAGTTTTTTTTTTTATGCCAGCATGTGCATAAAGCCCTGTTCTGTATGATGACGCGATTAGTTGTTTTTCTATATGATCAGTACTTATGCATGGATAGTTACATGAAAACGTTTCTTACAAAAAATAACTAACACAATACTGCACGTGTAGGGAAAAAATCGAGATTTATTACGCTCCTCAACGTCTCAGGAATAGTTTGCGACAAATGGAATCATTTGATTTTCATGCGAATTACGAAGGTGAGTGATCCAGTCGCAGAAAATGTGAGAGATCAGAAAACGAACCTTAAAGTTTATTCCCTCGTTTATGGCATCTTCGCTTTCGCTTTGGTCAAAGAAATGCGGCACTGAAATCAAAAAAATTACCTCACAATTTTTGACGACCACACTTCTAAAAAGCGTAATTTATAAATTTGTACTCAATATTTTGCTATAATTTTTCGTCACGAAACTAGACTTCAGGGCTAGGAAAGAAAATAATTCTAGAAATCAAAAATTTTCACCAAATCGACCAGCTTAACAAGAGGACAAGTCGGCCTGGCTGATGCGTGGTCATGCGGCTAAAAACAGCGCTGAGCGAGACAGTAGATCGGGGACACGACTCTGTCCCCACTTTTCGCGCAGCGCGACACGTACGTGTGTCAGCAGACGATGAGCGCATGTCTGCTCCGGCGAAACAACGCCAGCACTTCCCCTCACTACTGTCCCGAAGTAAAATCATTCCGGCTAGTGCAGAGTGTCAAAACTTGTTCTATTCAATGCCTAGCGCGTAAATAAACGGCAGGAACGCTTTCTACATGTTTACTACTAACCATATATACAATACACAGTGGCAAACTATTTCTCTTTATAGGCCGCACGTGGACAACGCGAGCTCGAGTACTTCGACAAATTACTAAGTTGGAAGCATCGACCATTGCTGTGATTCGCAGAAACTGGAAACGCGCCTACAAGCCTTGAAAACCCGCGCACAACACCTATCCGCGACGCCACTCCCCGACCTTTTGCCTACCACGAGCTCGCTAGCGACTGCAGCGCCACCTCGTTTGTTTACAAACATGCAGGAGGTCCATACATTAATATTAGAAGTGTGGATTTCAGTGCTCGGTTCATACTTTACGCTGACGATACCAGTTTTTATCTGGCGATACTAGTAACAATTTCATAAGCAATGCGAGCATGCTCTTGGAGAAAATACAAATATGGTCCGGTAAAATCTTCTCTCTGTAAATATTGCAGAATCTAAGGCACTACTTTTTCACCCAAAAAATGAAAAGTGCAGTGAACTCGAACCACTATTCTATAACAATGAACGGATTGAAATAGTAAGGCCATTTAGGCCGCTTGGCAGTCACTCAAAATATGTTGTGGGATGACCACATAACCTATGTAGCTTTAAAAGCATCTAGAGCCATAGGATTGATGACGCGTTTCAGAAGTTGTCTCCTGAAAAAAAGTAGAACTGTTGCTTTATCATGCATTGTTTCGCCCACATTCAAGCTTCTGCCCATTAGTGTGGGGCACCGCTGCACACACCAGTCTGAAAAAAACTTGCTGTTCTTGAAAAGCGGGCTCTCAGAATTGTTTATAACCCGCCGAATAGACATTCCACTAAGGACTGGTTTTCCAGGAATAAGCTTATCAACGTTTCCAGTCTTCAAGCTTATAGACTACTGTGCTCCTATAAGATAGAAAAGCGAAAACGCATAAGCAATATATCGATCTTAGCCCACATTCAGTTATTTCAATGTATATACCTATCCACACCGTTACGTCTACACTGGGTATTACCGCCCACAAGAGCAAACTATGGACGCCAAATAGTTGCATTTCAACTTCCACTACTGCTTAATCAACTAATTGATGCGAATATAAACATAGAGAGCATTAGCTACACTAAACTTCTCGACTTCTTTCTCCGCGAAACTTCCCTTTCTTGGTGTTTACTCATTATGCATGTGTAAACGTTCCCTTGTAGAATAAATGGTTTACAAGCCTGGTTTCAGTTGCAGTTGTTGTTGTTTTGATGCGCGTTTTCTTTTTCTCAGTGAACTGCCTTTCGTGCTTACGTTTAAGTCAAGTTGATGTTTCTTTGCCTGTTTTTTTTTTCACTTATTTGTTTGCTATCGGGATAGAAGTGCCGTCGCATGCCACTGTTCACTGGCTGTAAATGGGGTGGGAATTTGTTAAGCGTTAATCCCTTTTATTCCCACCCCCTCCATCAACGCACGGTGATGGAAATAAATTATTATTATTATTATTATTATTATTATTATTATTATTATTATTATTATTATTATTATTATTATTATTATTATTATTATTTCCCGGCCTGTTATTAGTTTCCTTGTCATGTTTCTGCGTTAGTTGCCCTTTTTGTTCTTTTTTTTACAGCTTTTAGTGTTTGCTGTCCTCAATGGCAAATCATGATAATTGCATTGCTTGTCAAAAGCCTATTCCTGCTGATGGAGAATTCATGTCTTGTGCGGACTGCCAATTTTCATATCATCTCGGACAGTCGTGCTCAGGTATAGCCACGAATACGTTTACTACCATGGGTCAATCCAAGAGAGAAGTTTGGGTTTGCAAAACTTGCCGAAATAACAAAAGGAGACTCAATAGTGCTCCTGAGTCTGCCAACGAAAACTGTGTGTCGGAGTCCTCTTTGTTGGACGAGCTTAGAGAAATCAGGAAAAGTCTGCAATCGCTGCCGGCTCTTCATAAGAAAGTTGATTCTTTCCTACTGATGCAGGAAGAATTAACGGCGGTCTCTAAATCAGTTCGGGAGCTCGAAGGATCTGTGTCGTTTCTAGCCGAGAAGTACGATTCCATTTTGAAACAGCAGCAGGATAGTGAATTACTTCAACTGTCTCAAGGTGCTGAACTGGAAGCTTTGAAAGGAACTGTGTCGACTCAGGCAGCTTTGATACAAAAACTAGAGGAAAATCAAAATGAAATCGAACAATACAGCAGAAGAATGAATCTTGAGATTCATGGTTTGCCTGAGAACAACAGTGAAAACTTAGCAGAAACACTCATGTAAATGACATCTAAACTGGAACTGGCGGGGTTTTCATCTGACGACATCGCGGCTGCCCACCGCTTGAAAGCCAAAATTGACGGTACACCAGTGGTCCCTGTGCGCTTCACTTCAGCAGCCTGGAAGCAAAAATGGTTTGACGCTCGTTGTAAGCTGAGACAGCTGCGTGAAGATAAATCCTTTCCAAAGATCTTTTTCAATGATAACTTGACTAAAGCTTACCGTGACCTCTTCTGGAAAGCAAGGTCCAAGGCAAAGGCGGAGGGTTATCAGTTTTGTTGGGTGAAGGGAGGAAAAATCTTCATGAAAAAGAACGGAACAGCGTCTCTTGTTCGAATCGGTAAACAAGCAGACGTGGAAAACATTGTTTAACCACTATGCCGTTTTCGTTCGGCGAACTACCCGATTTTGCTTCATTTAAAACAGAATTTGGGTACAACTTGGATCACTATTTCACGGTTGTGAGCGTAAACATTCCAAGTTTGAGCAAATATTGGGAAGAGTTTAAGTTTATAGCTGAATCTGCAGCTTGCTATGTTGACGTGTTTGCAGTAACTGAAATCAATGTTTCTACAGGCGTGCATTGATACATTTACTTTGCAGGGTTTTTCTGCCCATTCTGTTACACGAAACGGACGTCGTGGCGGTGGTATTGCTGTTTTTGTGAATGACAACTGTGCTGTTTCTCCTGTAGATGCATCTTTTGAGCATGCTGAGTGCCTAATGCTCAAAATCTGTAAAGAGTCATTTTCTGTGCACCTGCTCTCTCTTTATCGGCCGCCCTCCTCCAGCCTTTCACGATTTCTTATTGAGCTTGCAGAAACTTTGCTGCGTTGGAGTGCCGTGGATCAATTCTGTTTGACTGGTGACCTTAATATTAACAGTCTATGCCCTACGAAAGTATCGGTTTGTGATTACCTACCGAGGTTGTCTGCTTACGGTCTACAGAATGCACAATTGGAGCTCCTACTAGAGTGGAATTAGTTAATATCCAAATAGGGCAGTCGTGCCTAGATCACATAGCGGTCAGAGGTCCTGATTTCTGATTTCGGTCGTGTACGATTTTACAAAGGTTGGCCGACCACTATTTCGTAGCATGCCGTCTTGCTTTACGGAACGCGTCTGGAACCCCTAATACGGTAACTGCTTCTGTTCAACGCAAATCCCTTATCCCCATTGTCAATCAGTCCAAGCTTGATAATCTTACCGCTTCATTTGATTGGGCATCGCTAACTAAGGAAGTTTCAGCGGGCAAGGTGTATGAAAAGTTTTGTATGCAGCTGAAAAATTTTGAATTACAGTGCACTCGGGTGGTAACTAAAACAGTCAGAAAGGGTCACTGCTGCATGAGGCTGGACATTCTTAATGCAATTTCGTAGCGAGATAGTTTGTGGAAAAGGTGCAAAAGAAGTCCAAAAAACCTAGCTCTGCGTTTAGAATACAAGTCAGCAAGAAACAGAGTTGTCGCCCTTTTACGCGGCGCCAAGCGCCGTTACTCTTTTATAACTTCCAGCAATCTTCAAATTATGTGAGCAAAACTTGGTCTTTGGTAAATTATATCAGAGGTATGAATTCTAATAAATGTTCTGTTTTCGATTCTTTTAGTCAGCCTCCGCCAGCAGTAGCTGATGCGTTCAACAAACACTTTGTAAAAGCGTCGCAAAGTGCGGTTCTCCATGGCAACTACTAGCTCTAGTTCGTTAATGCAGTCCGTACCTGCGTCCTCTTTTCTTCCTAGGATCTTGAGATGTGATCTAGAAGGGATTCTTTTTAGTTTCCGCCCTAACAAGCCTACTGGATATTATGGGATACCATTACACATCTTTCGCAGAAATTTTAATGCTCTGGAAGATATTCCCCTTTGCATACTGAATGGTTTTTTGGAGGGCGACAAAATTCCTGAACGCCTGAAAACTGCAGTTGTTTTACCCCTACACAAGTCAGGACATAAAGATAAGATTGAAAACTGTACCGGCCAATTTTGACCCTACCTGCAATTGCCCAGGTTTTGCAAAAATTTCTTTTTGGCACTATGTCTTCTTTTCTTAACAAATTTTCTGTCCTGAATGATCGCCAGTTTGGCTTTGTCTCTGGGCGCGGTACTGTTGCCCTTCTTGAGGAATTTTCGGATGAACTGTTTTCATCGTTTGATCAGAATCTTTTCACGTGTGCTCTCTTCTTAGATGTAGCGAACGCATTTGACTCCCTTAACCATCAAATCTTGTTAGGCAAGCTGTATTTGTCAGGATTCCGTGGGCCTTTTTACCACATTCTCGAAGACTACCTCAGCAATCGTTATCAAGTGGTCGCTACCGGGGATAAGGGCGTTTTCAGTTGTAAATTGCCGCTGAATGCGGGTGTACCTCAGGGGTCAATTTTATCTCCATTGTTGTTTAATATTTTTGTGAATGATTTCCCTTTGGCTATTTCCAATTGTTTAGTGTTCAATATGCTGATGACACAGCGTTACTGGCAAAGCATATATCCTACAAATTGGCTTTTGATTTGTTGCAAAATGACATTTAAAATGCAATGTGCTGGTTTGCTGACAGTGGAATTGCTGTCAAAGCCCAAAAAAACACAACTCGTCTGTTTTCGTTCTCCACTAAAGACAACTGTTATTAACATTCCTATTTACTTGCATATTTCAAACTCTGTTTCTTGTAAATGCTCACCTATTGAATATGTGGAATGTGTTGTATCTAGGAGTGTATTTCGACAGTAGCTTAACCTGGCATTACCATTTATCTAATGTTTGTTGTAAATAGAGGTCAGTGGCATGATTGTTGTTTAATATCAAAAGTTTTGTGCCTTTATCTGTAAAAAAAAACGATTGTACATGCTTTGGCGTACAGTGTGTTAAGAAACGGTATTACCATCTTTGCCTTTTTCTCGGACCGTTGGGTATGTAGGATCGACAGCATTTTAAAGAATATTCTTAAAAACGTTGCGTACAACACACATTTTGTCAGCTGACAATATCTTCCGTGAACTAGGGCTCCCAAACTTCAAATCCTTATTAATTGATACTGTTGTCCTTAAGCACTATTGGTACAGTGAATTTAAACAGGAAACTACCCCGACGAGACAACTTAGAAAAATAACCGTTACATTGTTCCTCGGTCAAACACGAAGTATGGTGCGGCCAGGCGTTGCGCTTATGTTCCGGCTACCCTCAACAAACTGCCGGATGAAATATTTAAGGTTAGCTCTAGAGGAAAACTCAGAGACTTATAGAAAGATTGAATGGAAAAATTCGTTTTAGGATTAGTGCAATCTGTTTCACCTTACTAGACTTTGCGCATTTATGATCTTTTCAGTTGTGTTTCGAATTAACTTACTAATTTTCAGTGTGCTCTTTTTCATGTTTATTGTTATGTTGCTTTCTTCGTCTATATAGGCATGAGTCATACTTTTCTGTCACTATGTATTTTTTTAGGCACGGTCCTACAAGCCATCTTAATTAAGGCTTGGACCGGCCTGCCTCTCCTGTATTTGCTACTGACGGTGACAAAATAAGTTATTATTATTACATATATGTATTCCATGAGGAGTAATAAATATTTATTATTATTATTATTATTATTATTATTATTATTATTATTATTATTATTATTATTATTATTATTATTATTATTATTATTATTATTATTATTATTATTACTAAAATATCATGCCGATGCTGTCTAGTACTTTTTCAACAGTGTGTAGGGCTGCTTGCATCTCGGTTGCTGCGGTTTCTGTGCGGTCGTAGCCACCACACTCGACCCGTAAAGTAATACTGTCTGCATACATAGCCTGGTGACAACTTGTGTGTTCTTGGAGCTACCTACAGTGTGTTTCAGGGAATACTTTAAGTAATTATCAAAAACAGTTTTTTTAGGTAAAAAATATGGCTTTTTTAGCATAGTATTACCAGTCTTGGCGGGCACCAGAAAACCGGTGAATCGTCTTAAGTAGTAGGCTAGTGACTAATTTTTAATAATTAATTTTTAACTATTAGAGTTAGGCGTCTAGTTGCAATTAGATATTTGTAGCCGGTCGTTAGTAATAGCCATTTCAGTTTTTAGAATTTCGTAAACGCGATTATCCTTGGCGCCGTGGCTCGACAAAGTTTGGCTTTTTTGACTAGTTACGTTACGTTGCTTTGCCTGCATGCTTTTTGAAAGCGCATGTATTTGGACATCATGTAGCCAAATTTTGTCGAGCCACAGTGGCGAGGGCAATCGCGTTTTCGAAATTCTAAAACTGATATGGCTATTACCAACGACCGGCAACAAATCTCTAATTGCAACCGGCTGCCTAGCTGTGATAGTTAAAAGTTAATTATCAGAAATTAGTTAAGATATATAGATAAAGAGGAGGAGAGAAAGACAGGTAGGTTAACCAGAAAGGGGTTCCGGTTGGCTACCCTGCACTGGGGAAGAGGGATTAGGGGGCTAAAAGGAGGAAGAGAGAAGGGGAAAAAGGCATAACACACACACACGCACAACGCTGTCACGATTTGTCACTCAATCCAGTCGCTCTCAAGTAGGCAAAGAGTGCCTTGTATGCCTTGAGGGCAGTCGACTGCTGTGAAATTAGTTAACCCGCTTACTAAAGACAATTCACCGGCTTTCCGGTGTCCGCCAACGCTGGTAATGCTATGCCGCAAAAGCCATATTTTTACCACAGAAAGTCTATTTTTGAAGATTACTTCGTCTTCCATGAAACATCCTGTATGCTCTTCATGATCAGATTAAGAGTGCGAGGGTGACAGTTGGATCCGTGCTCTGCCCGCTTATTGAGGTATGTGCGTGGGATGAGGTACGCATTTCTGACGTTCGATTTTCGAGGAGCTGCAGACGAACTTGTAAATACGGGTTCCAGGGTATGCTTGCAGCTCCTCGGGAATGGCTTGATGCGTGTTATAGAATGTCTTTTTGAGGTCGCAAGAAGGTTTGACCGCTCCGTGTGCATTTATGATCATGAACCATGAGATGCCGTCCCTACCCGGGTTGCTCTTGTCGTTCACCTGATGTAATGCTCACTCAAGTTCGGCGAGAGTGAATTCGGCCTGCTCCGGTTCACTGAGTAAGCATCTACGGGTAGACGCTCGTTTGCGTTGTGTAAGGGTAGCTCATTTATGCCGAGTTCACAGGCTTGTCAAAAGAAGTTAGCGGCGATATTCTCCTCGAGGGATGTTGTTGCCAAAAACGGTTTGTCCTGTCGAGGAGGGTTCCTTTTTCCTGCCGTTCGTGGCGTAGAAGGTATGCCACAGGGTGGACACCGATGTGCTGGCGCAATGGTCTTCTCACTGAGAGGTGTGCAGTCTTGGCTTGCGTTCGGTGACTTCCTTGTATTTGGTTCGGATGATCTTAATATCGTTGTAGAGCTTGCCTTTTGTCGGTATTTAATAATAATAATTGGTTTTTTGGGGAAAGGAAATGGCGCAGTATCTGTCTCATATATCGTTGGACACCTGAACCGCGCCGTAAGGGAAGGGAATTCTGTTTCAGTTTTCCCAGCGCTCTCCGTAAGTTGAGAAGGTCGCGGTCTGGAGTGTGAGTCGTGTCCATCTCTACGCTTGAACGAAGCCATGCGCCAAGTTTGGTGCAGAGAGTGGGTCTGTGGTAGGTGGTGTCTGCCGGGGCCTATTCCAGTCAACCGCTTTGCTAATTCTGAGGATGGGTCGCTTCTTCATGAAGTGCTCCAAATTGGGAAGTACCCCATGTGTCTTGTCGAATGCCCACGAGGCGGTGGTGGTAAAAATGACTTGTTTGGTGGCGCATTGGGGATCGGCTATGGTGTCTAGATTGGTCTTTGTGCGTGCCTATTCTGGTAGAGAGAGATATCGCTGATCAGGTCCGGGTCGCAGTCATCCGTGGCTTCCAGGAGTAGGGAGGCAAGGGATATGTGTCTGTATTGTAGGCCCAGTATACGAGTGGTGGGCGTTGAAGTCTCCTTCGATAAGAAGCTGGTTATTGGGTTATGTGCGTTGGAGCTTCCAGTGTCCGGTCGGATGTAAACGGAAACGTTGAGGATGCACTTGAGGCGGTCTGCTTTTGCGCACAGCCACAGCCTCGCTGGTGGCGTCTAATTAGTGGTCTCAGTTCTGCCCTTCGTGATTTCGACGGGGATCTTTTTGCGGCCCTGCCTCACGGCAACTTCCTTGACGAGCACAACTTCCGAAGGTGGTCCTCAGTGTACACTGTAATGGTGATCGAGTTAGCCTCAGTGCTCAAGTGTACCGTGAAAAATGCTCAGGACTTTCCACAGTCTGTCGTCTCGAGTGAGGCAGCCAGGGGCTTGCACGGGCAATCAGTGAAAATGCACTTCTGCGCCAGTTGAACCCATCTGCATTTTTTTTTCGTCGTTGTCATATTTGTTGTGCTTCTTCTGCGACGGAGCGCGGCACACGCTTGCTGCTTTTTCCTCAAGGTTGCGGCGTCGACGGAGCAGCTGCCGAACGTGTCCCCGGAAGCCCGGTCCCGCATCGCGGCCAGACGCGCCCGTAACCACGAGCTCATCGCCGAGATCAGCGCCACCCTGCTGCAAGTCGAAGCACTTCGCATGAAGCGAAGACTCCTCATGAAGCAGCACGAAGCTGCTGAATAGAGCGTGTGTACTTGCGTCGCGCTTCTGAGTTGCACAATAATCGGCCACAAGGTAGAGACTTCGCGCTACGTGTTTTCGGCGTCTTTACCCTGTGTCCCTTTGTTGCGCGTCTCAGCAGCGCGATTTTACATTGGTCGATATCAATTAGGCCGAATTCTTGAGTTGTTCAACAATAAACATTGGCTTCTTCGTAAGATTCGAAAGAAACATGCGTGTAGATTGCTTCAATCAATCAAACAGTCAGTCAATCACTCATTCAATCAATCAATCAGTCAATCAATCAGTCAATCAATCAATCAATCAATCAATCAATCAATGCTTTTTTCGCCTCTGAGAGGAGCGGGGTTGCGGAGAAAAAGTCGCACGTTACAGCATGTTCCATCTTCACAATATCATTTACGAAATGAACCTTGAACAGAAAAATAAACATTCGGTAGCAGCAACAAGAGAAAAAGAAAAATTAGAGGAATACACGAGCACATTTTACAAGAAGCGGTGCATTTCAGTAAAAAGAAAAAAAGAAGGGCACCGATGGAAATATTGTCAGGTAAAAAAAAGAACAGGAACAACAGGAAAAGTGCTCGCAAAGCCTAACCCTTCTCCCCGCACACAGGCGCACGCACCACCACCACGACGATGACAAAAGCTTCATAGTTTACTCGGCACACACAAAAAAAAATGCAGGTATGCAGGTATGCATTTATCTGTGCCCTATATAGGCATGTAGATATATTACCCAGTGCAGTATATTAATGCCTTGTAAGGAGCGTAAATGGCGTTTCGAGGATTTCCAACTGTACGTAATGACAAAGCCTGTTATACGTAGTGGCAGAGGCAGGGGCCTATTGGTTTACATTCTTTTTTGGCTGCCCCACCATACTTTTTGTACGTAATGACAAAACATTAAAAAAATATAGAGTACGTTCTCGACAAGTCATTTCATACGAGAGGAAAGTTTATATACCGGAGTGATACAGCAAGAGCTTTCCAAAATTCCTAAAACTATTGTGGTTGAAATAGGAGGAAAATGTTTACATCTTTTCAGGAACACAATATCACCAGGGGCGGACGTTATGTATATAGAATGTACAGCCGCGGTCAAAAATGCACGGCTCCGGCGCAAGGAGCGGCTGCGGGGCCGCACCGCGGCGCTGCTACCTCCGTCGGGCGCTCGCTGCGAGGGTGCACAGAGTGACGACAAAGCTTCACCCTCACTCTCCACTGAGCATGCCACACGGCTGATAAATGTCAAGTGCGGCGTTCAGCTGTTTCGCGGCTGACGGTTAGTATGAAGGGTCGCGTCTCCGCTTTGCGCCGTTTGCCAGCCGTAATGAAGGGGAGCGCGCGCGGTTCGCCGTTGCCGCCTCGATACTGCTTCGCTCTCGTATGCCCCTTGCATGGGCCATGCGTGGTGAGCCCTGGTGCACGGGCATTACGGTGCTTAAGAAATAGGGCAGAACAAGTTATTGTCGCGTCAGGACCCCGGTCTGTGAACTCGGTGAAGTCCTGTTTTGTGTCTGGTAGTGTGTTACTCGTAATTTCGTTGCAGCAGGAACGTGCTTAGATTTTTTTTAGCTTCAAATTAACGATTTTAAAGGAGCGAGTTCCAGCTACTAGTTCGGGTTAACCCGACCAAGCGCCGGGCCCTGGAACGCGGCGTACACGAACGCGAGACGCGCGTAAGTATGGAATGCGAATCGAACTCGGACGCTTCGCAGGCTGACGCGCTTAGTCGAACTGCCGAACGCGCGCCTGCCGTAGCCGGTCTGTGCATAGGGAAGACGAGATATTCGAGTAGACGCTGAAAGTCACACGCCGCACGCATTGCAGAGCCCTCTTTCGTACTGACCGTCAGCCGCGAAACAGCTGAACGCTGCACTTGGCATTCACCAGCCGTGTGGCGTGCTCAGGGAAGAGTGAGGGCGAAGCTTTGTCGTCACTCTATGCACCCTTGCAGTGAGCGGTTAGCAGCGCCGCGGTGCGGCCCCGCAGCCGCTCCTTGCGCCGGAGCCGTGGGCCGCGTATTTTTGACCGCGGCTGTACACACATTAGCCTACTGATGAACTGATATTCAGTATTTAACATTTTACTTATCCATCTGTGGTGGAAAGGGCCAATGATAAGTTTGTAGCCACGCGAAAGAAGATGCCATATCAGTTTTTGAACCTAAGAAAAACTGCGCAAAGAAAACCGTTGCATTTTTTTCGCACAAAACCGTAACTGAACGCGCGGCGCGCCTTGGAAGCTCAGCGCAAACGCAACGTCCGCCGGTGACAAGCTGCAAAGACTACACCAGGTAGAACTTACTATTGAAGACGTCCGCAAAGCAACCATCTGAAACTTGACAAACAGTTAGAAAACGTGCGGGGAAAATCAGTTTTCAGCTAGTTAGCATCTCAAAACGGTCATACGGCCCGTCTAATGTCCGGGCAGAAAGACGTCTCAGAATCCGTCTTGTAGGTGCCGTCAACAAACTTTCAAAAGTGGGATACAGAAGACCTCTACCAGACGCCGTAAAAAAGTTTAGAAATGAACAACAGCAAGACCTTTTTTTTAGGAATGTAGGTAGTCAAGAAGACGTTTGCAATACATAGCACTCATTTTATACGCGCGAAGTTTTTTTTTTTTTTTTCAGCGAATGAAGAGCTCGAGCATTGCGGGTCCACATCGCACTGTGCGCTGCACAACAACCCTGCTGCGCGCTGTAAGCTTTATGCTGGCGTCAACGGCTGCTTTTTCGCGTAAATGAAAAGGAACATTATCAAAACAATACTCTTTCTTATGACAAATAAAGATCGTATCCAAAACACATGGCACAAGCAGCATTGAGCTGGCTGCAGTAAATGGGGCAGAGCATAAAAAAAAGAGCGTACCTAAAAAAATCGTACCAGATTAATTGTACAGTAGAAATCAAAAGCAGCATTACGACTGTAAGGGATCGATGGATGCCCGCGGCGTTGCGAGGACCATCCGTCCTTTTGTCGCTGTCCGGGTGCCCCGAAGCGGCGATCTCCTCGTTGTGTGTGTCGGCAAGAAGCGCACAAGGCGAGTCACTCAGACATTGACCAGCCAAGGCCACGATGGGGACACGTTTTCCCGGAACCGCCCGAGGTCCCGTTTGCGGGAACGATGCGGGAGGCGCGGGTAGGGTCGCACGGTTTGCCAATTGTCCTCCACGGAGGGAGCGCTTCGCGCCAGAGGCGCGAAAAGCGGTGGGAGCCGTCCACCCCCTCCGACCACCCCCTCGTCCTGACATAGCAAACATAGTCTGGGTTGGAAGGTTGGTAGAGCTAGAGTCACTAAATAAAGACTTAGAGTACCGGCACTCTTTTCTCCTATTGTTCTGTGCCGCCGCCACGATCATTGTTTGCATCACGTGATATTTCTTTACACTGCGACGGTTCATGGGGGCTGCCATTTTGTGGCTTATGCATTTTCAGTCGGGCAACTGTGGTAGTCCTAGTGCTGCGACGCTGCGAGTGCTGCCGGTGACCGACTCAGTGACCAGGGATTCCGTGCCTCGCAGCATTTCAGCTGCACAAGAGCATACGAGGATGCCGTTTTGCTGCGTTGTTGGCTGTTTCAACTCGCAGAATGATGGAAAACGCTTCATGCGCTTTTCTCCATGCCGTACGGCTACGATCCCCGCCGCAGCGCAGGGTGGCTAACAGCGTTGTTTACAAAATGGCCGGGCCAAAGTTAGCGGCGAGGTCACCGAAGCGGCAATCTGGCAACAATGATAAACAACAAAATGGCCGCCCCTGCTTACCGCCGTGCTGCAGTGACGGTACTCTAAGTCTTTATTTAGTGACTCTAGGTAGAGCCATTGAAGGGTGAACCACACCGAACAAGACTGCTCCAGGCGCTCGCTCTTGACTGGGAGCAATTAAGCGTGACGTACTGCAGGCAAGGACGCGGCAGGCTCTGTGGCTGCTCCAACGCCCGAGGACATTGTATTTCAACAGCTCTCGGAAAACGGGCTCGCATAACGAAACGCAGCCGGACAAAACGGATGTCGCCGCACGTTCAATGACAGCAACGGCAGGGTTTGTGTCACTCCCCGGATTTCGGGGGACGCCTGTCAGCAGTCGGCGTGAAGACGAGTAGCATAGGAACGCGGTTCAGCGCTTCAGTTTGTTGGGAGCCGCCGGGATCACGAGTCTTAAGGAAGCCGGTGACACGTGTGTTGACCAGAGGCGCCATGAAATCAAGTATTCGGGCAGCAACACGAACGTGACCGACAAACGACTCAGGGGCTTCGCCTTGTAAAGGAAGCCTGGGTACAACCGAGGCATGCCATTGGCTAGCCATACAATAGCACACGTGCTCAGTAACCGCGTACATCACATACGGAATCTAAAGTCTGACGAAATCTCGTCTGGTCGAGTGGAAGATTCATGACTGAAGAAAAAGGAACGCCGACCAAAAGGTTGTTTAAAACGAAGACGTTTCGGCTTCCATACGGAAGGCTTCGGTATGGAAGCCGAAACGTCTTCGTTTTAAACAACCTTTTGGTCGGCGTTCCTTTTTCTTCAGTCATGTACATCACATACGTGGCGCACAGTAACGAAGTGATAACACGTGGGATAAACTTTGGCCCGATGCAACACTTCGACTCCAACAAGGTCAGAATCTGTCATAGGTCAGACGGTCTGGCTTCCGCTTATCACGAGCGGTGCGCCAGTGTAGCACAGATGAGCCAGCATCGCTTTGATCCGACGTTGATGCACTTTGGGCTCGACGTGCGAGTGCAGAACCATCACTTCGACGCAGCACTGGCCGGTTTGAGGCGGGTGGAAGGAAACGTTCACTTTCGAGCGGGGAGCCTGCAAGTGGTAAAGGGACATCATTTTCTTTCACAACAACAGGAGGCTTTACACAAGAATGTCGCAAGTGCTCCCCATGCACAAACCGTGTCTGTCCAACCACAATGTAAGTCATTGCCGATTTCACATCCACGACTTTGCCTGGCCGTCGTCAACTGGAGTGCGTTCAGGCAGGCTGTAGACGAGGCGGCCGCCTCAGGTGCCCCCTTTTTCACGAGTTTGGTCCGGAGCGCCCTCGCAGCCACCCGAAGTGCAGAGGTGAGGGCGGGGCAGCCCACATCTGACAACAAACTGCTCGAGCTGCGCGAAAAAAAAGGGATCGCGCAGAGCGAAGGGCGCGACGGACCGACAGGGCCGCCGACTGGACGGTCTACAACCGCCTGGACGCGGCAGCGCGCCGCCACGCCAACAAAACTATACCGTCGGCAGGGGGCTTCATTATGCCATGGATGGATGGATGGATGGATGGATGGATGGATGGATGGATGGATGGATGGATGGATGGATGGATGGATGGATGGATGGATGGATGGATGGATGGATGGATGGATGGATAGGATGGATGGATGGATGGATGGATGGATGGATGGATGGATGGATGGATGGATGGATTGATGGACGGACGGACGGACGGACGGACGGACGGGATACGGCTGAACCCCTTAAATCGGGCGGTGGCTCAAGCCACATAGCCATGCCTTGTGAAATTTTACTCCTGTCTTGCTTTTAGCCACCAATCGTATAACCTTCGCTTGGTTACTTCTAACGTCTTAAAATCCACTTTCCCTTCACTATCCCTAAACCCCAATGCCTTGGGTGAACCCCCCCTACGGCCCCTGCCCGCCCTGGCCTGCTGCCTCGGAGATACAGCGAGAAATCGTCGGCGTCGCGGGAAAGCGGAGCGCACCCCTGTGCGCTGTGCAGCAGCTGACCAGAGCCGTCATACACGAGGAGCTTCAGGACCATCTCCTCGTGTACACCGACGGCTCAGTGGTCCGCGACCTTGCAGCGGCGGCTACAATACCCGCCAACAGCCAGACACACACCACTTTCCTGGGCTCCTCCACCACGGCGGAGCTGATGGGGATCCAGCTGGGATTGGACCTGCTGCTCACCCTCGGCCCTCCGCCACCCAGGAGTGCTCTGCTGTGCGACTCCCGGACCGCCCTCACCCGCCTGCAGTGCAAAGGCCGTGGTACCCTTCTGGTGCGCGACATTCGCGCAAGCATCGAGTGCTTAGCGCAGGAAGGATGCGTTGTGCGTGCACAGTGGGTGCCCGGCCACTGCGGCATCGCCGGCAACGAGGAGGCCGACGAAGTCGCGACCACCGCACACCAGCTACCGCCAAGTGGTCTCCCCCTTGCGCTGGAGGACGTGCGTGCGGTCATTCACGAACATCTCCGACGGCAGCACCCCGACCCACGCATCGCCGGAGGTGAGCGCATCGCCAGCATCAACGGCTGCCGCGCTCTTTCGCGGTCGCAACGCACAATGATCCTCTGCGCGCGCATCGGCTGCGTGTGGCCCGGGGAACGACGGGTGCGTCACGGACTTGCGACGAGTGATGTGTGTGATGGATGCGGTGCAGTGGAGACACTGGAGCACCTGCTCCTTCGCTGTGCCACGTTCGCTGACGCTCGTCGCGATATGCTTGTGGCCTACAGGGCGCTGGGAATATCCCCAGACTCGCTCAAGACACTATTGTGGCCGCAGGGCAGTGCGCGCAGCCGTGAGCGAACTATGGTGAGCCTCTGTGCATTTCTCGAACAGACGGGCTTGACGTCCCGTCTGTTTTGCGCCAGGTAGTGATGTGCTGTGACCGAACGCTCCGCGTGCACTACCTTGGACGTTTAACAGGTGGGCGCCCCACCCCAGCTGTTGTGTGCAAAGTGTTGTGCGCGCGTATTTTTATTTTATTTTTCCTTCTTGACTGTACACGCGCGCAACCTGGACAACTTTATTGTTACCCTTTGTAAATAGTGTATATATGACCACTCCCTATGCCCTTTCTTGCTGTCCCCTCACCTCTTTCATTTCTCTTCTTCATTCTGCCTGCTTTCCTTTATTTCCGCTGCCCCAGCTCAGGTGCCGCCGCCACAGTGATGGCAGATGCCGGGGTTAGCAAAACTATTTTAACTTCCTTTTTATTATTTTGATCAATAAACACTTACTACTACTACTACTACCTTGCCTGGACGCCAATTCACCTGTTGCCCACGTACTGAACGTAAAAGCACTATCCCCAACAGAAAATACTCTAGGTGAACTCGGATTGTTTGCTCTGCGTGCATTCCTGTCCGATTTGGCATTAGTAGCATCTTACAGATTTGGTTTAAATAACGACAACCTTGTGCGCAACTTCCTCCTGAAAAAGAGTGCACCTGGTGTTTGGCCGGTGAATGTATGAGGAGTTCTATATGCGAGCGGAAAATTTTGTATTCTGTGCTGCAGTAACCAGACTCACACACAGACTTGATTCACAGAGACTAGAATAAGACAGGCGCAGGACAGACGCCAGTAACTAGGGGCTTGTTCAGAGAAGCGATAGCTGAGTCGCAATTCCCAGCCTCTCAACAAAACTTTTATTTCGCCGATCTTCTAGCAATTGCTTTAACAGCGACTGTTTGCAATGTTTGGACAGCCCGTCCTGCCGAACCGTTCAACTGAGGGTGGTAGGGCGGAGTAAGTGCGTGCTTAACCCCGTTTTCCAACAGAAAGTCCTCAAACGTTTTATTTTCAACCACCTGGAATAAGAAGCTACAGCTGAAAGAAACATCGTGGTTTCTTTTTCAGTAAAATCTAAATGTACGCTCTTCCAATTGCTTATGCACCACTTTCAAGATGAAAGCGGTGCTAGTGGCCCCACAGATTTTGTGCTTTGACAAATTTCATACCGCTTCACAGTTTGTTCCAGGCAGTTCTCTATCTGTGGCCACCAAGCCATTGACCTTACGAGTGCTTTCATCTTTGTAATACCAATGTGTTGCTCAAGCAGCAAACCCATGACTTCAATTTTTCCGCTGCTGGCCTACAAGCAGCAGCAACGTGCGTAGAAAAGTACGTCAAGAAAAGAGGCTTCGCCTGTTCAACGGAGAAGTCTGAGCTCCTGAGAGTCAGGCGAGGAAGGCGATCGGAGGAATATCTCAACGTCATCCTCGAAGGGCAAAAAATACCGGAGAAGGAACTAATTAGGTTGTTGGGAATGTGGGTGCAAAGCAACCAGCGATGCACACACGCAATCGGCCTCCTCAAACAAGCAACAAAGCAAGTCACCCGAATGATAACCCGAGTATCGCAAAGAAGAAGCGGTATGAGGGAGGGGCACGCGATAAAGCTGGTCAGAAGCCTCGTGATCAGCCGAGTCACGTACTCCCTCCCGTACTACAACACCAACAAGAGCGAGAGGGACCAAGCCGATGCCATCGTGAGGAAAGCCTACAAGACAGCTCTCCACCTGCCAGCCACCACATCAACCGAGAACCTGCTGGCTCTCGGACTTCACAACTCGTTCGAGGAACTCAAAGAAGCGTACAACTAGAGTCACAACGAGACAGGCTCCAGCAAATGACCACTGGCAGAGCGCTCCTCATAAGACTGGGGCATCAAGCAACGCTAAGAACAGAGCAGAGAACAGCGAGTCTGCCTGATAATTTCCGCAGCACCATCAAAATAGGCTCGCTCCCCCAAAATATGGATCCATATTTACATGCAGCTAGGCGAAACGCCCGAGCGAAATATGTAGAAAAATACTTGGCATTCAAGGCGAACACGGTCTACACGGACGCTGCGATGTACCCCCGAAGACGGGGAACAACGGAGCAAAAAGTCGTCGCGACAGTAATAGGCTCAGAATATAAGGAGATCAATCGCGCGTCGGCACGGGACTGCACGGTAACCGAGGGAGAGGAAATGGCTGTTGCTCTAGCGGCCGCGGAGGGTTATCGCGCGAATAAGTCAATAACAATCCTCACAGATTCGAAAGAGGCATGCCGTAACTACATTAACGGCAGAATAGGTCATAAAGCGCTCCAAATCCTCCTCCGTGCAGGCCTACTCAAAGATCACATTAGACACACCATTTTCTGGATACGGGGCACACCGAGATAGAAGGCAACCAAAGGGTCGATAGAGTCGCTCGGGAGTACACTAACCGAGCACTCTTGAACGAAGACCCGGAAGACTTCTTGAGGGTAATCCCGACGTACTCCGACGTTCTAAATTATTACAGAGGGACGAGACTAAAGTATCCTCCTCCCCACAACAAATTAGATCAACAAGAAGCAGTTTACTGGAGGAAGCTGCAATCCGGAACCTTCCCCAATTTACACATCCTTAACAAAATGTTCCCGAACCAATATAGGGATATCTGCCCATAGTGCGGTGCAACACCCACCCTATACCATATTACTTGGGAATGTGACAGAAATAAAGCATTCCATGGCTCAGAAAATCTGAGTGCGGAGCAGTGGGAGAGTGTGCTCTCCAGCGGCAACCCAATCCTCCAAACAGGATTGGTCATCCATGCCCAGCGAGCGGCCAAACTCAGCGGTGCCCTGGAATAGGGGCGCCGACTTCTGCAAGACGGAGGGAGACATCTGCTTGAAGTTGAAGACCCCTGACCTCTGTCTGACCGAAAGACCTTGTTAGAGCAATAAAGTGTATCCTATCCTATCCTATCCGCTGCTGGGTGTACGCCATTCTTGTCTAGCTCGTGTCCCAAGAAACAAACACTTTCTTGGAAAAAATGACATTTGCCTGCGTTTACACGAATGCCGTGCTTACTGAGCGCTTGTAGCACTTGCTCGGAACGCTGATAGCACTCTGTCAGGTTTATGCCGACTATTAACTCATCACCCAGGTAGCCGCCGCGGTGGCTGAGTGGTTACAGCGCTCGGCTGCCGGCCCGAAAGACGCGGGTTCGATCCCGGCCGCGGCGGTCGAATTTCGATGGAGGCGAAATTCTAGAGGCCCGTGTACTATGCGATGTCAGTGCACGTTAAAGAACCCGAAGTGGTCCAAATTTCCGGAGCCCTTCACTACGGCGTCTGTCATAGCCTGAGTCGCTTTGGGACGTTAAACCCCCATAGACCAAACCAAACCAAACCATCCCCCAGGTAACAGGGAGTTCCAGGGATGCTTTGTAAAACCTGGTCCAACACGGCCTGAAACAATGCTGGTGCGCTTTCCACTCCGTTCGGCAATCGCCGAAACCTGAAAAGTGCGATTTGCGTATTCACCGTGAGCAGTTCCTGTGCCTGCTCATCCAGCTGAAGATGCAGGTACGCCTTGGACAAATCCAGTAAAGTGAACTTGGTTCCCCCAACCAGTGATGCGAATATGTCTTCTGGTAGGTACAGTGGTCGAGTTCAATTCCCCAATTTGCAGTGACTAATCTCCACATATCCTGACCTCTTTCCCCGCTTTCTTTGCCACGATCACTAGTGGTGTAGCTTAAGCACTGCACCCGACTCTGTACACCACACCAGCTTTCTCAAGGCCAAGCAATTCATAAGCCACTTGTTCGCGCAAAGCATATGGAACTGGTGTAGCCTTACAAAAGGTTGGTTGCGCATAGTTTTTCATTTGGATGATATATACCAGTGAATCCTTGGATAGAACCATAGCCTGGCTCAAACATCACCGTACAGCTGTTCTCGGCTTCCGCTGCTACCATCTGCCTGCCACCCTGTACGTTATCCACGTTGTTGCAACTGCTGCACAGCATTGTGCAGGTCAACTCTAAGAGCAGTTATCCAATCGCAACCTAGAAGCGTCAGCACGCCAGCTTCGTTTTCTTGTTTTGCAATTATCAGAGGCAGATCGTAGCTTCGGTTCTGATAAGAGACACTGACGTTCGCTACGCCTTTCACTTTGAGTGGAGCGACATTATAGACTCCCTATAGACGTACGTCGACTTTGGAACATGGGTAGTTTGGAAAATTTTCATTATGGTCGCAGCTGCTTCTGTGTCCAATTTCATCGGAATATCCTTGCCGTTTACTTTTACTTTAAGCACAATAGGCGGAGAGCTATGAACCTTGTTCGTTGTACAAACTGGAAGCAAGTCGGTTGCAGGCACGATCTCCTCAACTTTGTGCATGCATGACCTTTGTTTTGCACAGTTTTCGCTACATGACCTGGCTTTGAGCATTTGAAGCACGCACTTTTGAGAAAAGGGCAACTCACTGGTGCGTCCAGTCAGCCGCATCTATGACAGGTGCGAACACTGCCTTTCCTACGTTGCGTCCTTGGGCTGTTTTTGGGGGCCCGCTGCTCGTTGCTAGCGGTCTTCTCCATAGTTGCGCGTCGCTTGCCTTTCGTGGTGTGTTCCCGATGCCAGTAAACGTCGGCAGGGCGGGCAGTTGACCCCTCCGGTAGCATTTATCGGGTGTCTTTCTGGGCAGTCTCCAAGGTGGTGGCGATTTTGCAGACTCGTTCCCAAGTGACTTCGTCGTTCGAGAGGGCAATAAGACGGCATCGAATCGAATCTGTTCCGATTCGAGCAATCAGTCGATCCCAAAGCGCTTCTTCCAAAAAACTTCCAAACGAGCACGTTGCAGTCAGTCTTTTCAGCTCAACGATGAACTGTTGCAGGCTCTTGTTCGGCTCTCGCTTTCCCCGGTAAAAGTGATAATGCTCGGTAACCACTGACCGTTTTAGAGGAGAGTGCTTTCGGAGAGCTTCTGTAGCTTCTTCGTACTTGATTTCCGTGGACTTCTACGGCAGCAGCAGGCTACGCAGAGTCATGTAAGCCTTTTCACCCAGGATTGTTAAGAAGACTTGCGACTTCTTACTTGCGTCTGTTCCGTTGGCATACAGGTCGAACCTTTCCACGTAGACGTCAATATTGCCAGAGTCTGGGCAGAACTCTGGCCAGAGATCCCAGGGTGGTGGTTATCATTGATGTCCTTGCTTGGCATGGCGTCGTAGCCGTTTCTGCAGGCTCGATCATTGCCTCTGCCCGAACGATCCCATCCTGGTCGTCATTTTGACCAGAGACGCCGTAAAGTCAAGTATTTATTCGGACAGCAACACGAACGTAACGAACAGAAACGATTCAGGAGCTTCGCCTTATAAAGGAAGCCTGGGTGCAACGTTGGCATGCCATTGGCTAGCGATACAACGCCCACGCACACACTAACCGCATGCTTCATATACGCGGCCCCCGCCGCGGTGGCTCAGTGGTTAGGGCGCTCGACTACTGATCCGGAGTTCCCGGGCTCGAACCCGACCGCGGCGGCTGCGTTTTTATGGAGGAAAAACGCTGAGGCGCCCGTGTGCTGTGCGATGTCAGTGCACGTTAAAGATCCCCAGGTGGTCGAAATTATTCCGGAGCCCTCCACTACGGGACCTCATTCTTCCTCTCTTCTTTCACTCCCTCCTTTATCCCTTCCCTTACGGCGCGGTTCAGGTGTCCAACGATATATGAGACAGATACTGCGCCATTTCCTTCCCCCCCCCCCCCCAAAAAAAAAAACCAATTATATACGCGGCGCACAGTAACAAAGTGATAACACGCGTGATAAAACTTAGGCCCGATACAACAACGTCGGGGTGTTTTTGATGTCATTTCTTGTGTTTTCCTTCTTATTTCGTAGGGGAGAGAGTGTGTAATACTATGGAAGTATTGGGCTAAATTATTTCGAAGCACTCATCTAGACGGCGGCGACTATTCATCGGTGCGGGCAGTGAAAGCATTCGAGTCACGTAGGGCTTTGCAAGCAGCTTGGTTCCTGCAAAAGGGGTCTCGAAGGAAATGTTCGACTTACAAACGCATACATGCAGCGGGGAAGTCGCCGCACTCGGCACTTTTCTCTGTTCCTTTCGTGCCTCAGGGTTACTGCAGTGCCACCTGTTGATAATTTGGGTTTAATTATCGATCCGATTATATGGGGGTTATGCTTGTAATAACGCTCAAAGGGGCTAGAAGCAGTAGTCGATCTCTAGCACCAGCGTGCCAGCACTAGCAGTCAGAGCTGTGACCCCCAACCCGCGGTGCGGTAAGTCGCAACCACGGCGGGTTCGGGCCAGAGGGGACAAACACGAGTATTCTACTCGGGTGAGCGTTTATTGCTCCCGAGCAATACAAGCAGCAGCAAGCAACAAAGCAACCGCCGCAACGAGGGAGTGTTCCGCTCGCGCACAGGGGTGAAAAGCACAAAAAGGGTGGAACGCACACAAAATGGTGGGGGAGGAAGGTTCCGCTCACCTCGCGTGGCTCCTCGCTCGCGGCCCGCGGCGGTCAGTTCACACACGGTGGCCGGGCGATAACGGCAGCGGTCTCCGTGGCAGATCTGCGTCTGTGCGTATCAGAGGTTGCCAGACCAGCGAGCAGTTCGCAGAAGAAACGAGAAAATTAGTTTTAAAAATATTGACCGCATAGAAGCAACTGAAAATTCGGGAAATTGTAATTTAACCTGTAGGGAATTAAAGGCGACAAGCAGTGTATGCGTGAAAATAGGCTGTCATGGCCCCTTTAACATTATGCAGCACGACGCAAGTGATGTCACCTGGTGAATGCGGCAGAACACTTGTAGCGATGTGCGGATAGGCTCGGCTCGCCACGTAGGGCGATGTTTTAAAATGTAATGTGTTTGCCTTCAGTCAGAACAGCCGCACAATAATACAGCCAAATGCCAGTTGAACAAACATTATTCGGGCCAACTTTTCAGTTAGACAAACCTTAGCGAAATCCTATGCAGATATTCCTTTTGTATCAAATGCAAATTATCTTCAGCTGAACGAATTTAAACATTTTACAGACATGCCCAGAAATTCTTGACATGAACATTTTTTCAATGGGAAGTTGTTTACGAACGCAATTTTTACAATTATCGTAAGACTGCACCGGAGCATTCAATACATACGCAAGTCCCTCATCGGGACGCTTGTAGTTTTCTGCTGCTTATTGTCAATAATGCACCTTATATGGCAGTCTTAACTGCTCTCTGCGAGTTCAGGACGAACTTTAAAAGCAGGATTTTTCTACGCATCGGAAGATTAGACCGTTACCATCAATGATACCACTGATGGGAAAAGTGATGTCCAAGAAAACTGGGCATGGCATTAACACACTGCTTCTAGTTAAGAATGCACCGTTTCGCCAGACATAATTACGTACAGTGCAACTGCGAACCTGCGCAGCTTGCGAAACTTCGCAGCGCCCCTCATTTTCACTCGCAAAACTTTGGGATCACATATAGTATCTGCTTTGTGGCGGAAAATCTGCAGGCGCCGACCAATCGTTAAAAAAGATGACGTTTCGGCCCCGGCTTACGGGGGCCTTGTTCACAATCTTTTGTGAACATTGTGAAGATTGTGAACAAGGCCCCCGTAAGCCGGGGCCGAGACGTCATCTTTTTAACGATTGGTCGGCACTTGAAGATGTTCCGCCATGAACATACCCGACCAGACGGGTTTCCGTCGAACCCTGGATTTCAGCATCTGCTTTGGTCTGCTATGTCTGCGTCAGAGATGGGCATCCTCACGAGGGCGTCCTCACCCTCACCTCATGAGAATTTCACTCGCTGAGGTGAGGGTGAGGGAGGATGGGCGTAAGAAAATTTGTGAGGACGAGGGTGAGGGAGGAAAGACATGGTGAGGCGAGGGAGGGAAGACATCATGAGGTGAGGGTGAGGGAGGGCAAGATGTCCTGTTTGAGAGCGAGGGTGGTGGTCCGAACTATACCCCTGGCTAACGTTTTTTGTCTGTGCAGCACGTTATAATAATAATTATTATTATTATTCTTGGGGTGAAGGCTCCCGGGGAAGACGTAGTTTCTGCAGACTGGAGGTACACGAGGTGAACACGAAAGGCCTTCTCCGTCGCCGCGATGTACTACAGCGCTGACAATGCTATGCCGAAAAAAGCGCTCTTCTAACTCAAAACACCCTGTATAGTGCGTTAACAAGGGGGAACTTGCCGGGCCTTGCAGGGGGCCGCCGCTCCAACAGGAACCGTGGTACCGCAGTCAGCATTTTCATTAACAGCCCCGAGCCTGTCAGATGATCAGAGTGGGGAGTAAAACATGTAGAAATTATGCCTCGTAAGGTTGTTGAATTCCGAAGTTTTAAGCCTTGTTTCCAGGAACGAAGCCCGATTTCAGTTTAGTGAGGTTTCAAAGAACTGGCTGCGGCGCAAAAAATGCTTCTACGAAATTCCACTGTCAAAAGCGTGTTGGCGGCGTTGCTGTGGAATTTTTTCATTCACACTGCGAGTAGTTCAGTACAGTCGCATCATCTGTCTATTTTCACTGGAACTGCAGTATAGGAAAGCGGTGCCACAACGTGTTGAGCAAGGGCGACCACTGTAGTCTTACCATGAAAATAGAGCAGCACCTTAATCACCTTGGTCTGAATCATCGCTCGCTCCGCCTTGCATTGTACGGTGTGCTAAAAAAGAAAAAGCTGCACTGCTCTCCAAATAACAGAATCATCTCTTGGGTTATTTCTCTCCCCGGTAAGGGCTGTAGCCACGTAATCGCGCGCCTGATTATATGAACCAAATTTCTACCAGGCATGGTAAGGAATTGACTGTCAGCATATGAGTTAGGCGTACACGTGCAAGCAAAAAAATCACGGGCGTTTTAGCTTGGGATTAACCGCGGATTATCGTGCTCTAGCACCATTAGCCCCAGGTTTGCACGGTTTATCCTCACTTTCTATGCTTTTGCTTGACCTGAACTGGCTTATTTAGGTTGATATGTCATATGATGTAAGCTTACGTGATATTGCATCATTTTAGACTTGTACTGCGGGAGAATTGGTCAGTCCCTACATTCACAGATCCCTGCGAGTCTTGATTCCGCTCCCGGCGCAGAGGTGCAACAGTTAAGCTACGCGTCACTGTCCTGCGATAGCAGTTGCTGCCATCGGTGGGGCTTGTGATACCAACATTGTTCCTGAGTAACTTCTCGCGACTGATCACTAATTGAACTGCCACGGTGGGCAGTTTGCTGACAATCCGGGGCAGCTTGTAATGACCTCGCAACGTCACGTGACCAAGGTGGCCCACGTACTATATGCAGGCTTCGGACAGACAGACAACCGCTTTTCGGCAGAGTGGAAGCGCTAGGGCACTAAAATAGCAACCACAGGATTTGTTCATTCAAGACTCGTGGAGTTAGTTATTACCATTATTCAGCACAATTGCTGCATTTAACGACCCATTTGATTTTGAAGTGGCCTGAATAAAGTTTTACTTTAAGCGACAGCATAAAAGCCTCTCTGCAGCGGAAAGCCGGCATCACACTGGGAAAAGGCACTAAAGAAATAAAAAAAAACTTCATGGCTGGGGAAGTGGGATGCTAAACCGCGGCATCGCTAAAAAAATCAGTTCCGCTGGCCGCTGCTTCAGACCAATATGCCATCACCACAGCTTTTTTTAAAGCATGATATCTATTACATTGAAAATATATTCCATTTACATTAACTAAGTTATTTACAAACCATTATGGAAATGCCACGAAACACATCGCAAAAAGAGAGCAGTAGACCATTAGACGCGAGGTAAGGCTGAGCACATCACTAAGAGGGAGTGCCACTCCTGTTTAAAGTAAGTTGGTTCATACACTTCCCTTAATTGAACAATCAGTTGGGAGACATCTTAACATCCTGCCTGAGAGAGAGAGAGAGAGAGAGAGAAAAAAAACTTTATTTGGGTGCTTTCAAGGGCTTGGCGTCTCGAGGCCTCCGTCGTCTTCACTGCGCTGGCGACTTGAGGCCTCTTCTTAAGCAAGGTTGGGCCCCTATTCCAGTGCTCCACTGAGCCTAGCTACCTCACTTGCGTGCTGCACTAAAGCCCTTTGGGCCGTGAGCTCGCAGCTGGTGAGCCGATTCTGCCATTGCTCCGCACTCGGGTTATTGCGTTGGTGGAATGTTTGGTTGCGTTTACATTCCCATGTGATGTGGTAGAGTGTGGGTGTGGCCCCGCACCAGGGGCAGGTATCTCTGTACTGCGTCGGGTACATTTTGTTTAGGATGTATAAATTTGGGCAGGAGTTTGCAGTCTGCGCCAAAACGTTGCTTCCTCTTTCGTCAGGGCTTTATGCGGTGGGGGGTATTTAGCTCTCGTCCCCCTGTGTAGGTTTAGGATGTCTGTATATCCTCCCTCACACGCGTGTGGGCGATACTCCTGGGCATGCGACTGCCCGGCTCGGAACGTGGTTTCTCGAGCTAGGCTGTCTACCCTTTCGTTGCCCTCTATGCCTGCATGGGCCGGAATCCAGATTAACTTGTGTGTGATGTCTCTCCTGGCGAGCTTGACCCTGCCGAGGATTTTTAGGGTGGTTCTGCTTATCCTGTCCCTTGTGTAATTCCTGCACGCCTCCTTTGAGTCGGTTAGGATGTTTAGAGGCCTGCCTGTTCGGTAACCTTCTGCTGCCGCCAGCGCCACGGCAATTTCCTCGGCCTCTGCGGTACTGGCGATTTTCGCCGTCGCGCATGTGATTAGGTTTCCTGCGCAATCTACCACCAACGCTGTGGCCGCGCGGTCCTCTCCTCGCGGGTATGTGGCGGCATCCGTGTATACCGTATTGCTCAGTCGCGCTAGTGTGTTTTCCACATGTTCAGCCCGCGCCTGTCTCCTGCGCTCGTGGAGGTTAGGGTCCATGTTCTTGGGCAGCGGCCTAACGCTTATTGTTTTCCTTAGGTTGTCGGGCACGTCTGCGTATCCGCTCGTATCCCTTCCCAACCCAGTCAGGAGCGCTCTCCCTGCAGCAGTGCTTCTGAGTCTGATCTTCTGCGTTTAGACCAAGGCTTCCGCCAGTTCACTGAAGGTGTTGCTGATGCCCAGTTGGAGCAACTTCTCGTTCGACGTGTTTTTTTGCAGGTGAAGGGCCGTCTTGTAGGCTTTCCTGAGTATCGTATCCGCCTCTTCCCTCTCTCCCTTGGTCATCGGGTGGTATGGTAGTGAGTAGATGACTGCCGACGAGTTTGAGTGTATCTTCTTCTTTCATGCCGTATCTTTTTGGGAAACCCTGTTGATCATCCGGCCCACTTGCTCCGTCGCTTTGCTCAGCAGGCTGATGGTGTGGCTGCACTTCCTGCTGCCTTGTAGCCACATGCCCAGGATTCTGATCATGTTCTTTTCGGGAATGTTTTGACCTTCGAGTTTAACCCCCAGTGTTGCTTGGGTGGGGTGTCTTCCGACTCTCAGGAGTTCGGATTTCTCCGTAGAACAAATTAGTCCCCTTTCTCTGGTGTATTTTTCGACGCAGCTCGCCGCCTCTTGGAGCCTCTCTTGCTTTTCTCCTAGCAATCCTCGGGTG
The DNA here is from genome assembly GCF_052857255.1 of Amblyomma americanum. NCBI lineage: Eukaryota > Metazoa > Arthropoda > Arachnida > Ixodida > Ixodidae > Amblyomma > Amblyomma americanum. The sequence goes on along the minus strand of NC_135497.1, from coordinate 99,626,154 downwards.
ACCCATACCGTGACGTCGTCCGCGTACATCGCGTGTTGGATGCCCTGGATCTCACCGAGTCTTTTTGCCAGGCCGATCATCGCCACGTTAAACAGCACGGGGGATATTACGGAGCCTTGGGGTGTGCCTTTGCACGGAATGGTGAAGGTGTCGCTTCTCAGCTCCCCCGGCCCTACCGTAGCCGTTCTATTGGTTAGGAAGTCCTTGACGTAGTCGTGTACTTTCCTTCCACAGTTGGTGTTGTTGAGGCCTTCCATTATGGCCGCGTGGCTGACGTTGTCGAAGGCGCCTTTGATGTCGAGCGCCATCACAACGTTTTCGCCCGCCTTAGGCACTGTGTCGAGTACCTCTTCTTTTAATTGTAGGAGGACGTCCTGCGTCGAGAGGTTCGCCCCGAAGCCGTACATGCTGTCGGGGTACCATCTTCCGTTCTCCAGGTGTTGCTGGATTCTTTTGGTGACTACTCTCTCGTACAGTTTTCCCAGGCATGACTGAACAAACTCCCAAGATCTCAAGCGGTGCTTGCGATGCCGTCGTCTTCGTCACGTACCCGCGCTCACGCGCGTTAAACTACCAGTCTCTCATGCTGTAGTTTGAAAGTGCCGTCTTCATCCCCTTTCATCAGCGCGCGTGGAAGCGTCGTCAGACGAGCATGCCGCACAAAATGGCGGGAGGTTAGAAGCAGTGAAATTCAGAAGACCCAGTGCTATCGCAATGTTATCGGGTAAGGGTAATTAAGCGACCTACAAACTTTCCTTGTTGTGAGTCTATTATGTACTTAGAACTTCTTGTAATTTTCTTGGTCAACGCTACTGCGTTGTTTTCTAAATTTTCTTGGCGTACATTAGTTTTTTACACAGACACAACAACGCGCTGCCTCATTTGAGCAGTGCATATAGATAACAATGAAATGTTGTAAGTGCAGGGCACATGCATGTATGCAGTGCGTTCCACTAGTAAAGACAGAGTGATATTTTGGGGCTAAACTCGTAACTGTCTCGGTTTTGTCTCACGTATTAGCTCAAACAACACTACACACACGTACAGGGGAGATGGAAAGAAATGCGAACAGAGTGGGGCCTGGGCGCTCCACTGTTCGCATTTCTTTTCATCGCGGTTTTACTCCGATGGCAGGAAAAAGACGCTAGAGTCGTCCGTCAGTCATTCTAGGATGACTCTAACATATCGTTTTCGTGCCATCCAAATAAAAGCGCGATCAAAAGAAATGCAAACAGCGGAGCGCCTAGGCTCCGCTCTGTTCGCATTTCTTTCCATCGCGATAGTACACGCACAACAATATAAGCATTTCGTCGAGTAGTGCCGTGAGGGCTTAATTGTCTTATATGTTATTGTCAATAACGCCAGAAGTTGGTGACATAAAAAAATAACTCGCAATTTAAAACGACTGATAGTGAGGGAGAAGGCAAGGGAGTGCCGATGATGTGAGTGCGAGGGAGGGCCAGCAAATTTTTGTAATTGAGGATGAGGGTTAGAGAGGGCCATGGACTCAAAATTGATGGTGAGGGAGGAAAAGTACAAATGAAGGCACTTGCCCACCTCTGGTTAGAGCACACGGCCATTCGGCCAGTGGCATTAACATCGGCGGCAGGTAAGCTCATGGAGCATATGGCGTTGCAGCGTCTGAACGAGCGGGCTGCGGAGGCTGATTTGTTTGACGAGCGGCAGACGGGTTTCCGTGGGATGCGGTGCACGGCTGATTCTATATCGGACGTTGTTACAGCGCTGGAGCATGCCAGGGCAGCAGGCCAGGTTGCGCTGCTGCTGCTGCTGGACGTCTCGGGCGCTTTTGACAACGTTCACCGCGCACCAATTCTCGCGGTGCTTGAGGGGGCCGGTGTGAGCGGGCGCCTTTTGCGATACGTTCATGGCTTCCTGAGCGGGCGCACCATGCGCGTACGAGTAGGGGGTAAGCTCTCCAAGCCTCGCCCGGTCGACATGGGCGTGCCGCAGGGCTCTGTCCTATCACCATTTCTGTTTAATGTGGCCATGTCGGTGGTGCCGGCCTCCCTCCCCACGAGCGGGCGACACCATGTGTACATGTCCATATATGCAGACGACATAGCTCTGTGGTGCCGGGGACCACCAGGCGAGGCGTTCCGCGTGCGGGGGTGCCTTCAGGGAGCCCTGACCGCAATCGATGCCAGATTGCGCGGCCTTGGTCTGTCACTGAGCGCGGACAAATATGTGGCCATGGCCTGCGTTTCGCGCTCGCGCGCGCACCTTGCGCCACTGTCACTGGACGGGACTCCGATTCCTTGGCGTAAATCGGTGCGGTACCTTGGCCTGGACATCGACTGGCGCCTTTCCTTCCGCCCCGCGGCGACCAAGGCCTGTCTGCAGATGAAGAGGATCACCGCCGCCGTGCACAAGCTCACCGCTCGAGGCCAGGGCATCTCCCAGCAAGCCGCGCTGCGTCTATACAATGCCGCAGCTTTGGGGGCGGTGCTCTATGCGCTGCCGCTCGTCACGGTGCGCAAGCCGTGCTGGAAGAAGCTCGAGCTTCAGCACCGCATGTCCCTGCGCGTGTGCCTAGGCCTGCCCAAAAACTCGCAGTGCGCCGCAACGTTGGCCGAGGCAGGAGCGTGGCCCCTTGAGCTCCAAGCAGCGCGCAGGGCACTGAATCACATCGACCGGCTTCACCGCGCACCGGACGGCGGCTCGCTGCTGCAGCGTATGCGCTCGCACCCGCGCTCACGAATGGGCGCGGCGCTGCTCGAGTATGAGCAATTGACCCAAGGCCCACCCCCCTACGGCTCCTGCGCGTCCTGGCCTGCTGCCTCGGAGGTACAGCGAGAGATCGTCGGCATCGCGGGAAAGCGGAGCACACCCCTCGGCGCTGTGCAGCAGCTGGCCAGAGCCGTCATACACGAGGAGCTCCAAGACCATCTCCTCGTGTACACCGACGGCTCAGTGGCCCGCGACAGCTGCTCCCTTGCTGCGGCGGCCACCATCTCCGCCCTGCGACTGCACAGCCAGCAACACGCAACCTTCCTGGGCTCCTCCAATACGGCGGAGTTGATGGGGATCCGGCTCGGGCTGGACCTGCTGCTCACCCTCGGCCCTCCGCCGCCCAGGAGTGCTCTGCTGTGCGACTCCCGCGCCGCCCTCAGCCGCCTGCAATCTAACGGCCGCGGTACCCCACTAGTGCGGGAAATTCGCTCGCGCATCGAGCGCCTCGCGCAGAGAGGTTGTGCCGTGCGTGCACAGTGGGTGCCCGGTCACTGCGGCATCGCCGGCAACGAAGAAGCTGACGACCTCGCGACCGCTGCACACCAACTACCTGCCAGCGATCTGCCCCTTGCGCTGGAGGACGTGCGTGCGGCCATTCACGACCATCTCCGAAAGCAGCACCCCGACCCACGCATCGCGGGAGGTGAGCGCATCGACAGTGTCACCGGCTGTCGCGCACTTACACGGTCGCAACGTGCAATGATCCTCCGCGCGCGCATTGGCTGCGTGTGGCCCGGGGAACGACGGGTGCGGCACGGAATCGCGATGAGTGATGTGTGTGACGGATGCGGTGCAGTGGAAACACTAGAACATCTGCTCCTTCGTTGCTCCGCGTTCGCCGATGCTCGTCGCGATGTGCTCGCGGCCTATAGGGCGCAGGGCATACTACCAGACTCCATCAAGACGCTATTGTGGCCGCAGGGCAGTGCGCGCACTCGTGAGCGAACTTTGGTGAGCCTCTGTGCATTCCTCGAACACACGGGCTTCACGTCCCGTCGGTTCTCCGTCAGGTAGTTACACGCAGTGACCGAACGCTCCGCGAGTTCTACCTTGAACGATTAATAACTGGACGCCCCACTCCAGTTGTAACCTACACTGTGCTGTGCGCGTGTGTGATTTAATTCCTCTAAACTGAACTAATCACGCGCACAACCTGGACACATTACTTATTGTGTAAATAGTTTGTACATATTACTTCTCCCCCTGTCCTCTATTCCTGCCCCCTCACCTCTTTCATTTCATTTCTTCATTCTGCCTGCTGTCCTTTATTTCCGCTGCCCCAGCTCAGGTGCTTCAGTATCGATAGCAGATGCCGGGGCTAGCAAAAATCTTTTCCTTCCTTCTTACTATTATTTTTAATAAAACCACTACCACCACCGCCACAGAACAGCGCGGAGTGATACACCTCTCTTTATTTACTATTATTATTATTTGTGAACTACTTCCGCACTTTGTACAGGGGCCAGATTACGTAACTGTCAATAAGTAAAATTGTCAAAAACTTGTCACAAAGGTTTCAATAAGCCTCGCTCTATATCGGTCGGTCGTGGCCGGCGGCCATATTGCTTTTTGGCGTCATGGGTGGCTGCAGATGACGTCACGGATGTGGCAGAAGTGGTGACGTTGCACATCTAATTATGCAGCCGCTATTTGACAGTGTTTTGTCACAGTTTCGAGGCCGTCAATTTGACCGTGGCCTTTGTGACAGAAAATGGCGGCCGTGTACGCGGTGATGCGACTGGGGCGGCTGCGCTGGCACGAGCAACGGCGAAGGAGGGCGCACGAAGACGCGTTTGATTTTCCGGACTAGCTGTTTCGACGCCTTTTTGGACTGAAGAAGCAGACTGTGGAGTGGCTGGCAGAGGAACTCGCCGATGAACTGGGAGGTTTGCGTGCGAGCGCGCTGTCGGTGCGGCGGCAAGTGCTGTGTGCACTGCGGTTATTTGCTACCGGCGGCTTTCAAGCTGCCGTTGGTGATGAGGCGCACGTGGGCATCGCACAACCGTCGGTGAACAAGTACGTGCGGCAGGTATTACAGGTAATCTGCTAACTTAGCGCGCAGAAGGGGTGGGTTTCCTACCTCTGTGCCACAGATATATAAATAAAATACGCTTATGCTGGCAAAACACTTTATTTTTCATAACAAATGGCACTTCGTGGTCGTCTTCAATTTCCCAAGGGGAAAGAAACAAACAACCACTCGTCACATACTGCAACACCTCAATTTTGGCATTTCTGCCATCGATCCAAAGAGCCGAACAACGCAGACTTCAACAAGTTGTCTTCGTCGATTTCGTGCCAAGCGCTTCTTGCAAGTTCGCTCGGTAGTCACGTAGCCTTCACTGCATTCGTTGAAATTTTTCTGCGCACTTAGGTCAACCGCACAGTAGCTCGATTGCAGACGCCGCGCAAAAAAACAATAACATGGCGTGAAACAGCTGCTTTCGTGCAAAGCGGCCTTTCTACTGCCGTCAGCACACCCCCACGGCACCGAAAGTTACCCACCAGCCAAATTAATAGCACTTCCAACGCTTTTGTTTTGCTTAATATTTTCAAACTTTGAACACAATGTTTTGGCAAAATAATAGTAATTATAATTGGTTTTTTTGGGGGGAAAGGAAATGGCGCAGTATCTGTCTCATATCGTTGGACACCTGAACCGCGCCGTAAGGGAAGGGTAAAGGAGGGAGCGAAAGAAAGGAAAAGAGAGGTGCCGTAGTGGAGGGCTCCGGAAAAATTTCGACCACCTGGGGATCTTTAACGTGCACTGACATCAAACAGCACACGGGCACATTACCGTTTTTCCTCCATAAAAGCGCAGCGCGGCAAAATAAAATATTTGTTATTTTCATCGTTGCTCATTTCTTATTTCTTTTTACAAAAAATTAAGCTGACGGTCCCTCTAGTGTTCTCGGGGCGCCGCCCTGGTGTAATTGGCTGATTCCTCGTTGCGTCACGTGATGACGTCTCATTGTGTCGTCATTTCGATGTCACTGTCAATAGCTTGTGACAGAATTTGTCATAATTGCCTGGTCCAGTATTGCACAGCGCTACGACGCCGTCACACCTGCAGTTTTGTACGGAATATCTTAGTACTCGGCGCTAAAAAGTCTGCTGATTCAACTAACATATTTAGGCAGAGTGTCCTTGAAATCCACAACGACGGCTCGCGCACTGCAATCAGAATCGCTGGTCTCAAGAAGTTGCACTAAATGGTTAATTGAAATAAACAGTGTAAAGTGTGAATACAAAAGAAGTGTATCTTCTCTCCAGCTTTTGTTTTTACTTGGTGGACCAAGTGGCCCGACGCTGCCCTCGAGGCAGAGCTTTTCTTTGTCGCCGCTGTACACGGCGACGCTTATTCTTTCCCTCACGGCGCGGTTGAGCTGTGCACTGAGAAGTGAGAGAGTTACTGCGCCATTTACTTTCCTCAAAAAACCGCTGTTTTGATCTCTCACGCAGCCTCGATAAAGCATCCCTTTGGTATGGTGGCGACACTGATCGTTCGATCGGGAGGCGCCATTCTGAATCACAAGGATTACGCAAATTTCAATAAATAAGACGCTTATAAATTTAATCTGAAATAAGATTTTCATGCCTGGAAGAAGTACTGGACACTTTGGTGAGTAAAAAAAAATTGTAGGACGCTTAAGCTTCGCCTTTAAGAGCAGGATGCGACAGCGCGTTGCAGCATTGCCAAGGATCCCACGGAAACGCCATCGTCCTTCGCTGCCAGCCCTTGCCCGGGCAATTTAAGGAAAGGAAACAATGTCTTGGTGGACACCCGAACCGCGCCTAAGGCAACGAAAATAAAAACAAACTTTTTTAAGTAAAGAAAAGGACGCCTGTCTCACATATCTCGATGGACACCCGAACCGGGCCGTAAGGGAAGGAAAATTCATCCCTTACGGCGTGGTCCAGGTGTCCACCGAGATCCGCCATTTTTCGCTCACGGCCAAAGACGCCGACGACACCGGCTTTTCTGCGACACGAGCTCCTTAACGCTATCGCGTTAAAAATTGGCGAGGATACTTAAGCTCCGCGTTACGGGTATGACGCGATAGCGTAGTGGGTTAGGCTTTCCATCCTGAGCAGTTTGGCACCTTTGAACACTATTTTCATTTCTTAAAATTGTTTCAGTTAATTAATCGTTGAATTGCACACACTAAATTTTCTTACTTAGCATCATCAAGCATTGGCTTTTCATTCTGACCGTATTGATACCTTTGAAACACCTTTTTCTAATTTTGCCATTTTCTAATTTCCTGAATTAATAATAATCATAATAATAATTGGTTTTTGGGGGAGAGGAAATGGCGCAGTATCTGTCTCATATATCGTTGGACACCTGAACCGCGCCGTAAGGAAAGGGTAAAGGAGGGCGTGAAAGAAGAAAGGAAGAGAGAGGTGCCGTAGTGGAGGGCTCCGGAATAATTTCGACCACCTGGGGATCTTTAGCGTGCACTGACATCGCACAGCACATGGGCGCCTTAGCGTTTTTCCTCCATAAAAACGCAGCCGCCGCGGTCGGGTTCTAACCCAGGAACCCCGGATCAGCAGTCGAGCGCCCTAACCACTGAGCCACCGCTGCGGGGCCTGAATTAATCAATAAATTACAATGATTTTATTAACTCGTCATCGCCTATCACGCACCAATCAATCATCACTCTCTAGAACCACAAATTACCATAATAATATTAATTGGTTTTGGGGGAAAGGAAATGGCGCAGTATCTGTCTCATATATCGTTGGACACCTGAACCGCGCCGTAAGGGAAGGGTAAAGGAGGGAGTGAAAGAAGAAAGGAAGAGAGAGGTGCCGTAGTGGAGGGCTCCGGAATAATTTCGACCACCTGGGGATCTTTAACGTGCACTGACATCGCACAGCACACGGGCGCCGTAGCGTTTTTCCTCCATAAAAACGCAGCCGCCGCGGTCGGGTTCGAGCCCGGGAACTCCGGATCAGTAGCCGAGCGCCCTAACCACTGAGCCACCACGGCGGGTTCCCTAAGATGTGGCGTTTGTGCTCTCGTCGCAAGGTAAAGAGGATGAGCACGCGGGCAGTGTACCTCTGCAGTTTTACAGATTAAGTCGCTGGTATATTGGCAGTGCATGCTTGGTAATAGGGACAGCGTAGAGGGAGTGCGCGTACGGGGTAAACGGAGTCTCATACATCGAGAACAATACGGTCATGCCACTCCTTCCAGCGACTGCATTGCAAGGAAAGGACATCATTGAAATGTTCATGCGGTGTCGTTTAGCCTGTGCATATATCTTTATAGCATTTACCACCTAAGAGTGTAGCACTTTATCAGAAAATGGATATTGGTCAGAGAGTAAAGAGAATTTATTCCAGATCATGAAACAATAGGAGACGTTGTTAAACCATGATGACAGGTTGTTGAGGTAGCACAGAGTACACACAAACATAGACACAGTTTCAAGACATTGCACACAACGTGCAGGATTGAGGTTGCTTCAGTACTGCTGGTCCTGTGAGGTTTGTAAGACGGCGACGTTTGTCCTCCGGCTACTGAAATTCCACTACACTGGCCTAGCATAGAACTTGTGTCAGTTTACCTTCTTAACGAAACGAAGGACGATGGACATTATTACTAATGAAGGAATCGAGTTGCACATCCCCAATAGCACAAAGTTTGTGAGATGTGAGCAGACGCATATCATAAGATATGGGTCTGTCAGAAAAATTCGCAAATAAAGAGAGTAAATCAACCAACGAGAGAGGGCTGGGAGCCGACCTTGTCTGGCTGCTTGGACCTGGAGTCCCAGAGGGTTCTGGTTCAGAGAGAGCGGGCAGCGGCTACCGCCAATGGTGTCCCGGAATGAGGACTACCACCCAGGCAAAGGAGCGGTGAAACCATCCACTCTCCTCTAAAACCCGCCCCAGTGCATCCAATAAAGCTTTACCACCACCACCTCAAAGTCAACGAAACCTTACGCTGGTTTTGAGAAAAGGAAAGGCGCATAACTGCCTCAATTCTTAGGTGGATGCCACAGTTTAGTCAGAGCGCTATTGAGGTTTCCCTTGAATAAGTTAGCCGTCGACGTTCATAGAGTTCATTGGCTTTGACAACTTTGCATAGGCCGTTCATGTTCACGAAAGGAAAGGCGCACAACCGGCTACGTCGGTCACTGGAGACCTCAATCTCGCTTTCATGTTCGTGGCGTTGGTGTCCAACTGCAAAAGCATGCTTTGATTGCGTTTGGTTGAAACCCAGGGAGTGCGGCTAGAAGTGTTTTCGCACCAAAGACAATTACTGGTGGTTCAGTATTCTTATGCACGAAATATTGTGCGAAAGCACGCTAGGCCACCCGAATTTTGGGGGTGCGCCAAATCCTATTCGGGGGTGTCTCAGGTACCTTCCGAACGTGGGTCACTTAATTTTCAAATTTTCGGGGGTGGGCCAAGCCCACTTTGGCATTGTCCCAGGTCGGTTCCGAACTTCGACCAACTCAATTTTGAAATTTCCGATGGTGGCCAACCTCATATTTGGAGGTGCTCCAATTCCATTTTGAGACAAGGCCAAGGCTGTCTTACACCCACACCACAATCACCGGCAGCCAAATCCGGCAAAGGTCATTTCAAGGTCAAACTTGGCGTGCCCTAACCTACCCGCCATGGTGGCTCAGTGGTTAGAGCGCTGGGCTACTGATCCTGCGTACCCGGGTTCGATCTCGACCGCGGCGGCTGCGTTTCGGTGCAGGCGAAACGCTAAGGGGCCCGTGTGCTGTGCGATGGCAGTGCACGTTAAAGATCTCCAGGTGGTCGAAATTATTCCGGGGCCCTCCACTACGGCACCTCTTTCTTGCTTCTTTCACTCCCTCCTTTATCCCTTCCCTTACGGTGCGGCTCAGGTGTCCAACGATATGTGAGACAGATACTGCGCCATTTCTTTTCCTCCAAAACAAAATCAACCCATTACCGCTCACGGCTTACGCGCGGACGGCAGCTGCATACTGACTGGTGCGGCGCATTTACACCCCACTTTTAAATCCATGGCCCTCCCTCACCCTCGCCCTCATTTTGAAACGTTATCCGGCCCTCCCTCGCCCTCACATCGTCGGCCCTCCTTCATCCTCACACCCACCAACGGTCATTTTAAAATTCGAGTTATATTTCCTAGTCTGCAACTACTGGCGTTATTACTCAGTAATAAACATACAAGACAAGCCCTCAAGGCTCTGTTGAACGAGAGGCTGGATGCTTATACTGTTGTCTGTGTGCGGGTGCGTGTGTGTGGGCTGTTTGAGCGAATGCGTGAGGCAAAACCGAGACAGTTACGAGTTTGGCCCTAAGATATCACTCTGGTTTTACTTCTGGCCCGCACTGCATGCATACATGTGCCCTGCACTTGTAACATTTCATTGTAATATATATTTATTTTGCTTATACTGCAATCTCCACTGGGGATTTTAGAAGGACGGGATACAGACAAGTAAACACGACGTAATAACGCAGGCAATAAACACAAGAACAAAGTAGAATAACGTAAAATGAAAATTTTGGAAAATAGGCATGCACAACAGATTTTAAACAATACTGGAAATAAACGTCGACATAGATGATTTCGAAACGTGGTTATTGGTTGAGAGTTTCCCTTCAGTTACTGTTCGCGGAAAGAATACTTTAAACGGTTATTACGCGTGGTAAATGGCCTTACTGTGCGTCTTTGCCTAGTGGCGTAACCAGACGAAAAATAAATTATTCTCGCAGGATCTGCCTTATACGGGCGTTAATAAATTCAAAAGACCAATTTTAGTCGTGGCACACGGTTTCTTTGCGTTGATGGGGGCAAGTTCGCTTTGGTTAACAGTTCTGTCACTTACGTACGTCCAAATGTATTTTAAATGAAGCGAGCTGCTTTCCCTGGCACCCTTTCTATCTTATTAGCGTAAGTGTTAGTGAAAGTGTCCCACATAACGCATGCATAGTCTAGTATTGGCAGAATTATGTTTTTGTATGCGAGCAGTCGGACAGAAGGAGTAGGAAGTCTCGAAGCTCTCTTCAGAAAGAACAACTTGCGCTTAACATTATGTCATTATGTAATCAATGTGCTTAATCCAAGTGAAGTCATTAGTGATCAAGAGTCCGAGATTCTTACAATGTATCTCGAAAAAACCTCGAGAAAAGTTTAGATAGGATGAATGTTTAGGTTTCTTATGTAAAGCGGCGTCTGTAGTAGTGAGCAGTACAGCTTTGTGGTCCGATATTCTACTATCTGGCTAGTTGTTCTGACAGTAATTGATCCGCTAACAAAAAAGAGGTCGAACATTGATTGAGAATTTCCCTGAAATACGGCATTTTCTTCTACAATCTGCAATAGGACAAAGCCAAAACAATGCCCAACATAGCTTCACCATGGGGGTCGTGCTTTTTAACTGAAATATTTGACGAGTCTACTTCAGCAAATTAATATATCCTGACAGTATAATGCGATTATTTGGCTTAACATCCGTGCACAAATATTGTTTCAGTTCCTGTAACATTGCAATGGTAGAGTTGGGGGGCCTGTATATTGTTGAAAAACATATCTAACGTTTCCATAGTACGTTGTGCAAAAAATGCACTCTACAGGTAAAATTCACATGGGTGATTGAAACCGAATGCTGACATCTCTACCTCTACCATCACGATCCTTTCAGTACGAACTGTAGCCAGTGGTAACGAACCCACTGCCAAACACTGTATTGTTAAGCCAAGTTTCTGTCAAAACCGCTATTTCAGGGTCGTGCAAAAGCAGAAGGACCTCCGACTCAGTTGTCTTGCTTATGACACTTCTGCAATTAACATTTAGTATTTTCAGGGTCTGAAGTCTCTTAGTCTGGAGTCAGTTTGATTTCTTTCTAAGCCTGAAACGAGGAGCTCTTGTTTCATCCCAACCATATACAGTACGCGATTAACGCTTAGCTTATCGTAATTACCTTTAAAGCTTGGCGCCCTCTTTCCCCTCTTCTTCACAGCTTATCCACTGCTGTTTCCGTATTTCCCTAACTTGATTAGAAAAGTCATCAGCTAATGATTTTGAGATTTTTTAGTGCTTAGATTTTGAGCTTATTTTGGTGTTTTTGAGTTAATAGCATCGTAATGTTTGTTGAAATTTGTTTCACAGAAGTCGAGGAGTTTCAAAACGACTGGTCGCGCCTTATTTATTTCTTTTTTGCCCACCCTGTGGCATCTTTCGACACCGCTCACTGCTAAACCTTGTTCTAGGAAAAAAAAAAACACCATCAATTACTTCCTTTGCAAGTTCCTTGCTAGTCTCCTCGCTAAACTCTTTTATTCCGTGAATTATCAGGTTATTTCTCCTGCCTCTGCTTTCTAAATCGTCTATCTGGTTTGTAACTGTACTAAGTTGCTCCTGAAGTTCCGATATTTCCGATTTCATGTCTTTTACCTCCGTGGCTAAGACATTTAGGCCCGACAACTATATCTCAGTGCCATCAATTCGCTGAGTTAAACCTGAGAGTTTATTCTCAGTTATGTTTTGAGACGCCTGCAGGCCCCCCATTGATGAATTAGCCTTGCTCTGGCCTTCTAGCAATTCCGATCGCATTTGCTTTTCAATCGGGCCAAGATTTTTTTCAACACCGCCACAAGACAACAGATCTTTTGATAATGCGATGACGCAAGAAAGGAAACGCTGAACACACAGTGGGCAGGGCAGCAGCACTAGAAAGCGATCGTCACTCCTGCAGCGATGTGCATATTTGGAATCACTAACCGGGATGGCAAAGCAAAAGCAAAAGCTTATCATGCTGCCCCGTTTGCTGCTGCCATGCTCACTGTGCTAAAATGGACTGCTAGAATCAGTCAGTACGTTGTAGTGCCTGTGTACAAAAACTAATGTACGTTAAGGGTATTTAGAAAACAAATCAGTAGCATTTACCACGATAATTACAATGAGTGCTAGGCACAGAATAGACTCAGAACGAGGAAATTTTGTAGGTCACTTATTTACCATTACCCGATGACACTGCGATTGCACTGGGTCTTTTCAATTTCACTGTTTATAATCTCCCGCCATTTAGTGTGGTTTGCTACGCTTCCACGCGCACGGACGGAAAATGATGAAGACCACGCTTTCAAACTACAGTGTGAGAGACTGACACTTCCAACAACAACTCTCGTGAAGGCGGCTATGTGACGAAGACGACGACATTGCAAGCACAGCACGAGAGCTTGGCAGTTCGTACAGGCAGGATGTTAGGATTTCTCCCAAATGATTGTTCAAATTAGGGAAATGTATGAACCGATCGACTTAAAACCGGAGTGGCAATCCTTCTTGGTGATGCGCCTCGCGTCTACTGCTCTGTTGCTGTCTTTTTGCGACGTGTTCTATGGCGTATCCTAAAAGCTTTGTAAATAATTTAGTTAATGTAGATATAATATATTTTCAATCTTATAAATGTCATACTTAAAGAAAAGCCGTGGCGACGGCGTAACTGATTTTTTAGCGCCACTGCGAGTTCGGATCCCGCTCCCCCCGTTTAAATTTTTTTTATTTCTTTAGTGTCTTCCCCCGGTGCGGTGTCGGCTTTCCGCTGCAGGGAGGCCCTTATGCGGTCACTTAAAATAAAACATCATTGAGGCCACATGAAAATCAAACGGCTTGCTAAAATGCAGCATTTGGGCTGAATAATAGTAATCACTAACTCCCCGAGTATGGAACGAAAGATTCCTGCGGTTGCCATTTTAGTGCTATATTGCTTCCAATCCGCCGGAAAGTGTCTGTCCGAAGCCTGCTTCTAGCACGTGGGCCACCTTGGTCACGTGACGTTGTGACGTCATCACAAGCTGCCCATCGGATTGCGAGCAAACTGCCCACCGTGGCAGTTCAATTTAAAGATAAGTCGCGAGAGATTCCTCAGGAATAACATAGGTCTCACAAGCCCCACCGCTGGCAGCACCTGCCATAGCAGGGCAGTGGTGCGTAGCTTAACCGGTGCACCTCTGCGCCTGGAGCGGAGTCAGGACACCCAGGCATCTGTGAATGTAAATAATGATCAATTTTTCGGCAGTACAAGTCTAAAATGATGCAAAAACGTGCAAACTTACATCATATGACATATCCACCAAAGTAAGCATGTTCAGGCCAAGCAACAGCAAAGAAGGTCAGGATAAACCATGCGAAATAGGACTAACGGTGCTAGCGCACGATAATTCATGGTTTACCCCAAAGGAAACCGCCCGTGATTTTTGTGCTTGCACGTCTACGCCTTACTCAAACGCTGAGTGTCAATTATACCTACCATGTCTGCTAGACATTTAGTTCATAAAATCAGGCGCGCGATTACGCGGTCACAGGTCTTACCAGGGACCGAATTAAACCTAGAGATGTTGATGTTATCTGGAGAGCAGTACAACTTTTTCTCTTTAGCACATCGTACAATGCAAGGCGGAGTGAGCGATGATTCAGACCAGGGTTTTTAAGGTGCTGCTATATTTTTATGGTAAGCCAGAAAACACCTGCTGGTTGTTTGGGCTAGAAGTTTATGTGAAATATGAGCTTTATAAAATTGTTACCATGAGTTCTTAAGGCGAAGACGCACTAATTAAAATTTATGGCCATGAAGTAATGGCAAAGTAACGTACGGTACTTCTTTTCGGTAACGGTAACGCGTTACTTCTTTTTATAGGTAATGTAGGGCGGTAATGCGTTCCATTTTTCTTAGCATAACGAGTAACATATTTAGTTACTTTTTTTCGGTAACGCCTACAACACTATATTTTATACATGTGTCTCTGTGCTTCCTATCTTTGCTCATATTTTTATTGGTAGGCTGCGTACAGCTTGTCTCTTATTTTGGTAGCGCAAAACCAGAACATGGGGGAGCACAGAACAAAAAAATTCAAAATTATCTTGCACTCACCAGCGCCTCCTTCATCACAGCACGACAAAGTGTAAATAAGTGACTTATGTAGGAAAATTTTTCAGCAGCTGGGTTTGCCACCTCCGAAAGAATCAGCAAAAAAAAACTTGATAGCACCATCGAACTGGCAGTGCATTCGTCATGTGATCACTTCTGTAGCGCGCACTCCGGTTCTTGAAATGCTGCCATAACATCTTGTTTCCAGCAGTCTTGAGATTGGAGTATTTCTCACCAGGGAAGCGCCAGCTGAAGCAGTCTTATTCACTTCGATGAAAGCAAGGACTTGCCCGAGACAGGCGCAATCCAGACACATATAAATGCTCAGGCTGAACCCATGTTCAAAAATCTCTAGTTTGTATAAAGCAACGAGAGAAATTAAGTGTGTTGTTTGTTGGTCAGAAAACAGCCGTTAGCAATGTTTGCTAGCGGCCTCCGTCGATCGTACCGGGTTTTTAGTGTGTCGATGTTGGAGCCAAGCTTTCAGGTGTTAACCAGTAAAGTAGCGTCCATGCTAAATCCAAATACCGATCCCCAGAAAGCACAAATACCAAGTGAATGTGAGCCTGTTGGCCTGAAAACAGCCGCTGCGAACAGGGCTCGCGCAGCCACTCGTGGCCCCTCTCCGACAGCTCCGCCACTAGCAGTGCGCGCTGTCCCTATATGAAACTGGCCGGAGTTTTGTGACCAGAAAAAACATTGAAGGACTGTGGTTGTACAAAAGGCTTAACTGACTATGGTAGTTTAGTTTTCTGCATTGCTGGATGCCAGGAAGGTGGAAGCAGTGCTTGAGTTGGAAACAGTCCTTGCCTCCTTTTTCTGTTTTGTGTCAACTTGGCTGCTCGGGGCCGCCGCCTTCTCTGTGGTCTTTTGTTTCGTGGTGTCTGCTTTCCCATATAGCTAGCTGCTGGCTGTTGTCTTGTGCAGCTTAGACTGATTGTGCCGCAAGCCTCTGCTATCACTCTTCTCACTTCTCAATGCTGTGCAGTGGGCCAGGACTGGCTGAGATGGAATTTCTGATTTGGATCTGTTATGCGTGCATTGTCGCATCTGTTCGCAATTCAGTACTGCACGTGTTGCAACATTTGAACTGTTTCCTTTGATGCAAGGACCGGTGTGCAGCATTCACTGGCTTGTTTTCATGTGGTTTCATTTTCCTTAAACAAGGTAAATAAAGCCATTTACCATAGAAGCATTTGAAATCTGTGCATGCATGAGCATGCAAAAACGTGTCACTGTTGATCTACTATGCTGTGTTGTGTTGGAACTGCATTAGGGGCAATGACTGCCATGCATATATTATATTGCCCAACATTTGTAATTGCATACTGCTCCAGGGATATTACCACCTTAACAATGAGCTAGCTAACATTAGGGTCCTTTGGTACTTTTTTGCTGGTCGTGAAACTTCTACATAACACTATGGGAAAGATTCGTATAGTAGAATTACCACGCCACAGTGGGTCATTGATTAGAGGGCACAGGCTTCTTATATAGGGACAGTTCAGTCTAATTTGGAGGATAGTCTTGAAAGGGAAGGTACAGGTTCGAACCTGGCCACGGCGGTCATTTTTCGGTGGAGGCAAAATGCTAGAGGCCCGTGTACTGTGTGATGTTAGTGTGTGTGCAATGTCAGTGCAGAACCCTCAGTGGTCGAACTTATCTGGAGCCCTCCACTACATCATCCCTCATAGCCTTAGTCTTTGGGATGTTAAACCCCAATCAAATAAGATAGTCAAGAAACGTCATTTGCATTTATTTACCATGTAGCCATACATGTATACAGCTGAGCGGGTATGTGTATGCAAGTATGACAGTGACTATTCACGCAGTGGCTTGCTGATTCACCGTAAAGGAGTAGATGCATTAAATTTATGGGTCACTTTTTTTTCCTGTATACGTTGCATATAGTGTCGGTAACCATGGATCGTGATGTATTATACATAAGCGGTTGGGCTTTTCGGTTCGATTGAAGTATGCCGACCTTAGTTTTTGAAATTCAGTTGTAACCGAAATAGGTCAGTATTGTTGGCAGGCAAGGCACACTGAGCTGGCTGTTGAGTACGAGTTAAGCGCCAACTCCAAAGGTGCTTCCTGGGCGTACGCGCTCAGCGTTGGCGCTTTTGGCGTACGCCAGAACCGACCTGCGCATGCGCACTGCAAGAGACGCCAGTGAACCTCGACGAGGCGCTGATATCTGTCTGTGCTAGATATTGGAGCCAGCGCACGGGCGCTCGCATATGTGTCGGAAGCGGGGGCCGGTTTACAACAATCGGCGGATCGCAGGGCTCTCGGTGACTTTTTTCTTCATGGCTTGAAGCTCTTTCTGGTTTCCTGAACTTTTCTTCGCGGTTTAAGTTGTCCTTTCAGCACCCGTCAACCCCTTCTCTTCACAGCTTGAAACGCTCTCCGTCAGCTGCAGAGGGGAAGCGAGCCAGCACCAGGAACATGGAGTTGCATGCTCCTTTTCAACGCCCGCTCCGGTGTATGCCAAGATCACTGACACTGGGCGGGTACGCCCAGGAAGGGCCCCTGGAGTTGGCACTTTACACTCAGTCTAAGTTGAAAATTAACTAATTAAAGGGCCACAGAAAGGGGTGTTTGAGCTTGGCTTTAAAATGCGTGCACTATGTAGAGTACAGGCCTCGGAACGTTCATGCCATGTACGAGACCGCAAAAGTGAGCGGGAAATTTACAATACATTTTTAAAAATTCCCGCTTCCGCACTTGGCAATGCACGGTGCCAGGCTTTTGCGTGAAACCTGGCATACGATGTCACGCCGTGCAAGTGACGTCAGCAGCCGGGGGTTATCATTGGTTCACCACACCAAATTCTTCAGACGTCTCGCAGCTACCATGGCCGTGGCCACTCCGCGCGCCCCGGCAGCCGGCGGACGTAGGGAAGGGGCCGAGTGGGTGGGGCTGGCGGAGGAGCGCAGACATTTTTGCGTGCGGACATTGAGAGGAGAGGGAAAGGCATGATGACGGGGAAGCTCAAATTTTGGCTACATATAACTCGTCTTCCACAAAACACATCAAAATAATTCTTGATAGAGGATATTTGTGAAGCAGCGCCTTTTAACATCCCAGGCATGCTGCACCTTTATTGAGAGCCCCTTTCTGAGGCTCTTTAAGGAAGCCAGTGGCATGGTGAGACTGTGGCATTGTTGGATAAGCCATGCAGTCGTGATTTGAGCGATTTTTGCGGTTGTTTACACTCCTCTGCAGACCGGGAAGCATTACATTCTCGCCACTTGCAAGCTAAGCACTGTTTGTTCACTATCATCCTCCGCTTAGAGTAGTTAAGTAGCTTTATCAAGTGCAGGGAGGACACTGACACCAATCCGTGCATAGCCGTCATGGAAAGTATCATGCTCGGGCTAATGCGACGATTGAGCCACAGTTCCATCGCTGCCATCAACACGCAGACCACGTGATGCCCCGCCCTCTCACTTAACCAATCGCGACAACCCAAAGAAAACTTGTCAACCTAGTTCTTAGAAGTAAGTTACACTTGCGTTCCTGAGTGCCAGCTGTCTCATTAAACTTATGTTTATCTTTTAATGATGAATGCAATTACTTCTGCAAGTGTACCTCCAAGTGCAAAATTACTGGTAAATTATGTTGACTATTGCAAACGAACTGCCAGTAGTGCCAACATAGACTCTAAGTGGCTTTTGACTGCAGAGAATGCCACATTAAATCACCAGAAAAAGTCAGTAATTCATTCATCGAATATAATATACGCCGAAAAAGGCCAAAACTTGCATTCACAAATAAACACTGAAAAAAGTTCCGCCGAATTTTTGGAAAATAAAAAACCGAAAAGTCCAGCCGCCAATTATGCACTAGTATGCCTTGGGTAATTTAATCTCTCATAACATTTGCACAGTAATTTTGGTTTTGATTTCTGTAAGTCGAGGTTTTGATGGCATATCATTCATTACTGCATAACTGCTGCAATGCAACCTTTCCTCTTATGATCAGAGCAGCCTTTGCTTGTGCAGCATGTGCGCCATTCTATCAGCATCTGAATCTTTTGCCTACCATGCGGGTTGCACGTGTGCAGGTGACATAGCCTGGGAAGACTGTTCTGAAGACTCTTTCATACGTCATGCTAATGTTGCTTGTGAAATATTTGGTTTGTTTTATGGTGAGGCACTTGCAGCACCTTCTACAGGGTAAGCAATGTTGGCACTATGGTGTGTTGGAGCCAAGAACTCTTGCACTCACCTGCTGGCTTTTGGGAAGGTTACGCACGTTGACAGGGGCACGGATGTGCTTCATAATGTGCGGTCACGTTATCCAGGTGGACCTGAAGGAGGGCCCTTTCCAGCAGGGGAAACTGGGTCGCACTTCAGCCAAAAAGTTCTTTTTTTTTAATTAGCGTTTTAATGAAAGTAACTGGGAGTACACTGGCACCTTTCATAGTGGCAGGTTGTATCTCTGTATGAAACACTGGGGGAAGTTTCATGACCTGAAGAAAATTAACGAAGCACTATGCTTACGTAAAGTGATGCTCTGAACTTTGCCTCGTTGCCCTCTTCCAAAACGTTTTTCTTTTGTGTGCAGCGTGTATAGAAGTGCCCCCTGTACTCACAACACTGTCAGTTTTTGCTTTTTGCTTTTGTGACTACAAAACTGTGATGGAAAAAAAACGGCTGATGCAAATGGCTTCACAGGTCATGCCGGACGTGGACCCCAATTTGATACTGCAATGCACATGGGCATTGGAATGTAAATGGTGCTCCTGTTCAGGGATGTATCCAGCCTCTGCTGTACCATAGTGCTGTGCTGTAAATACATATTAAACCTTAGCTTGGTTTTCTTTACTCCAATGCACTCCTTGTATATACTTCTAGATAAGCAGATTTGCATGGTTGTTTAATTGACTTATGACATTGTTGGTTATGTCACCTTTAGTCCCCATTGTATGTGGGCTTTTTTTTTTTTCGCTTGTAAACATATCTTCAAGGGGTCCTGAAACCATACTTTCAGCTCTGTATGTGTTTTAATCACTAATGTTCTCTGCAATAGGGACCGTAAGGATGGTCTTTGCCACATCGGAATGCTTGGGAAGTTCTACCACTTCCTTGTCCTCTTGTGCAGCACAAAAGAACGGCTCATTTCATAAGTGAACCAAAACATCTGTGCGGTATGTGCCGCTTCAGGCATATTGGCATGCACTGAAACAGATTCTTTTTTGTTTAAAAAGACGAACTCATTCGTGTTCATGAACTCATTCACAGATTCTTTTTTTAAAAAAGACATGAACTCATTCGTGTTTCTATTGTTGCGGATATAGGGGGAAGCTGATCCATTTGTTACAATGTGGAGAGATATGTAGTATATGAGTAGTGGTTGCACGTCAGTGTCATGTCCAAGATGGAAAATGGATGATGTGGTGTCACTTAGTTCTTTTCAGCATATTAGCAGGGCTGAGGTGGTGTGGGAAGGGCAGGGCAAAAGGCATCCCTTATGAGAAGCGTTTCAGGACCCCTTCAGTAATATACAACTGATATTTGACTCTCTCTCTAGCTGACCTGTGCCTCTTTCCCTTACCTTTTCACTGCCCTTGGTCCATACGGCGAGGAATAGGTGTCCACCCTGAGTGAGACAGTTTCCATACATATGTCCAAAGAAAAATTCGTCGTTCTGCTTAGTGTGAGCTGGCAGTCAAGTGAGAATTTGGGCGTTTGGTAACATTTGGGTGAGTCAGTACAGTTTGCAGTTTGCTGTCAAGAAACAGCACAGACAATGGACAGTGTCTTTCCTGTATATCCGGTGTTTTTTTTTTTCCTGTATTGTATTTCCTTCTGTGTCTTTCTTCAGTGTCCGTCACTTTTGTGCTTTTTCACTTTACCATGAGGGACAATGTGGTCATCAAAATTCCGGAGTTCGTCTCGAAGGTGTAAACCATAGCATATGTGTAGTTTGGCATGTCAAAATGCCTTTTTAGCATGTTTGCCAAGCAGAGGTTTCATAGTACAGGTTGGAGCAAGTGTATGTAATAATCAGTGCACCTGGCTCCCAACATGGCAGCCAACAAGGAAAAAGATTCAAGACCTGGGACTTGGGATATGTCCAATGTGCACATGGGAGCCACAGATTCCACATAGAAAAGTGCTGTTGCAGTGTTTTCAGCTGGAGTAGCTGAAATATGGCCTTTTCCACCTGAAAGTGGAAGATTCCTAAAGCCAGCAGGAAGTGAAATTATACAGCTTGAGGCAGAAATTTCTAGCTATTGCTGGTGGCCAGTTTATTTCACAGCTAAAAAATAAACAGGTCCATGTAGGTTTTTTTTTTCAGCCGGTGCAAAAATGGTAAAGTTGCAGCAAGAAAAGATTGCAGCGCGTTTAAGATGCCATAGAAAAATGTAATATGCCAGCTGGGAAACCTTGGTTCCGGCTGAGACAACATACTCTCAGGCAGTGCTGCCAACCTCCAAAGCCGCTTCTCCCCCAATTTTCCACCAATAATTCTCTAAATTTTCCTAGATACAAAAAAAAAATTTATTGTGAACAAATGTATATTAATGCGTAGTTCAGTAGCAAGTTTTATCATGCAGCTACCCTGTTACCAGACGTTGGTAAGCAAATTAGCTTTAAATTTGAAATGAAGGATCTGAAATGAACTTTTAAATGAAGCTACAAGATAAACCGTAGTGTTCTTTGGAAATTACAAATTAAAGGCTCCAAATCGTGTAATGTGTTTTTTTTTGTAACAATACGGAAGATATTATTAGACATATATCAGTATGTGGAATTGGGTTATGCTCACTGAATAATTTATAACTGATTTTTTTTCCCTCATATGTGTGTCGGTATTGAGTTCAGTCGAACCAGTACCGGAAACAAAATTTCAGGAGATCGCTTGAGGAGTACAGAAACCGATATATAAAAGCTGGTTCATTAGTTGCGATTGCTCTAGGGGTAGGCTGACATAACAGTTTTAGTCAATTAAAACAATGGCTTAAGCTGTGATTGTTGCAGCCTTTGTATGCCTCGTGTGGCCTCAACTCACTTTGTTTGTCGTGGAACTGGGAATTGTTCCCTTAGTTCGACTATAGTTAAGATTTCCAACAGGGCGCTCCCTTCTTAAAAAATGCCGCCCTTGTTCTTTCCTAGTTATCAAAACAAACATGCAGATATGCTTACTAAATAACTTCACGTCGTGCAGCGAGCTCCAAATACGGCATGAGGAAGTGGCGTGCGTGTTGAGCGAAGGCGGTGGACAGCAGCGGGTGCCACTGGCCATGTCAGAGACCATACACCGTCTGACTACGTATTTTGTAAAGGCTGGTTCACATGCAAGCGACTGAAAATTGAGCGCCGCAGCGCGGCGAAAAATTTTTAACTTGTTGGAACATCGTCGCTCCGACTGCTCGAGCCGCCGCGACGGCTCTAAACTGTTTTGCCTCGGCAACAAATTGTGAAGCGTTTTCGCTTGCATGTGAAACAGGCTTTAATCGAGCGCGCGACGGTGTTGTGCAGGCTCCGTCAGTTGTAGAGAAAAAAACAACGAAAAAGCTTGTACTGCCTTCCTTGTGTGCTGTATGATGTCTGCGCACGTTAGAGAAACCCAGGTGGACTATAATTATCTGGAACCTTGCACTGCGGAACCTTACAATAGCCCGTATGTGTCGCATTGGGACGTTCATAACAATGCCAAACAAATGAGAAAGTTCGCTCGAACTTTCAAGGCAGCGTTTCACTAACCGGAAGTGCCCATAAGTTTGTGGCAGCTGCGATCGCCGGCGTCTTTTCTCTAGAGCCTAGCCAAGCCAGTACGAGCGATTTTGTGCCAACTGGAGGTTCAAAGTTGACGGTGGGTCATGCTGTCTCCACGTCCGCACCGCGGGTACGGGAGCGCACCCGAGGAACGGACATTTCACGCGTGCTCGAGGGACAGGTGTCGCCTGTGCGAGCTGTGCGTACAGTTTGTCGCGCTACGAAAAGGGAGGATTGTGATATCGCTAAAAGGGACGTGTCAGCACAGAGCCTCACCTGTGGTACCGCTACCGCTATCTTATGCCCGAACTGACCGCGATCCCGCATGCGCTGTCGTCTGCTGTATCATGTGACACAAAACCCACAGCGCGTTTTTTTGAACCTCTTTTTTTTCAATTCGTTTTTATTCGTTTGCAATATTTTGCACGTAGTTTTCTTTTTTGCGATCGGCGCTTTTAATGCGGCACAGGAGCGGAATTTCGTGCAAATTGAAACTGCTGCCTTGCTAAACGTTGCGGTGCAGACGGTAGCATCTGCGTTTCTGCGTCTGCTCCCACGCAGCGGCTTCGTTAGCGGTGCTCTCGTTGCGTTAGTCATCAAGTTTGCTACAACACGACGACGAAATGAGTGAGGGAGGTGAAAGCAGAGAAAATGTTCCGGTTCGTGGTCGAATCCGGGAACCAGGCACCCGAGGATATGTGCCCTGCTACGCCCAAGTTGGGCCATGTCAGGTAACAAGCGTTTCACCTGGTCAGACAGCGTACCTTGGCCTTCAGCTTTATTGCAGGCGTTTTTGTGCCACAGATTTCAGGGAATCGCCTTCAGTGTAGAGGGCCGATTTAAGGCTGTGCCGGACAACACGAGGGACGTCGAAAAACTCCACTCGGAGTTTGGTGGCTTTCCGACGAAAGGGAATGCCGCAGTGGCTGCCTCACTGCTCGCTGGGCACCTCAACCGCGCCGCGAGGGGAGGAAGGTGGCAGTGAAAGAGAGTGGGGTCCATAATTTTGACCACCTGGGGAATCTTTAACGTTCACTGACATCGCACAGTACACGGCCGCCTTCTGCGTTTCGCCTTCTGCGTTTCGCCTCTGTCGAAACGCAGCTAGTCGTCGCGGTTTGGTTCGAAGCCCGTCTGGTTCGAAGACTTTAGTCCTAAACGAGCTTAGTGGACTGGGTCGTAGCCACTTTAAAGTGAACTGTCTAAGGTGTAGAAGATGCTTCCAGGGGCTTTATGGTTTCACCTATGAATGTTTATAATTAAAAAAAACAGACTAATCACAAATAAATTATGGGCTCTAGCACTTTGGTACCGAACTTGCTTAATAAAGCCACACATTAAAAAGTTGATTTCGTTGACTGTTGATTGGCGGACCGTGGCCCAGTGTTAGCAACTGCTGTCTTTTACGTTGTAGCCTACTATAACAGCAGTCTGGTTATTGAATAGCTAACTTTTTAATTGCTGTTAGGCCTCTTACTGAGAGGCTTGTAGACCACCGTTAATTAGTAATATCCAAATCAGTTTTATGCCCGCCGCGGTACGTGGCTCAGCGGTTAGGGCTCTCGTTACTTAGGAGGATAAGAAAATGAAAAGCTAGCTCGCATATGGGTTTGCATTTTTGTGAATACGAAGGAATGAAAAGGTTAGTGAATTGTGCTCACACGAGCGCCTTCTGCGCTCCGCGTTAACCCTATACTTGCCAATGGGCCGGCGAGAAGCCGGCGGCGGCCATTTTGTGGTGGGCAAAAAGCGAGTACCGCAGCGCCTTGGTACCGCAGTCGATGCAGCTTTCCAGCACTTTTTTGAGTAACTCTAGTTTATGACACATAAAACAGCAACGAAAACAAGTTACTATTCATTCAAAGTTTTTGAGGAAAAATGTTGCGTTAATTCACTGTCTCTTCGCCCTTCATGTTTCGCAATATTTGCTTTCCCTACCTTCTCATTTTACTGATTTTTGAAAATAACCAGTCTAGAAAGAATAATAGCTCCCAATTTCTTCTTAATCGTTTCTCGCTTTGTGATGTGGCACAGTCTTTTTCTTGATGTAGTATTCGACTACATGCTTGCATAAATTATATACATTCTTGTCGAGCATGTCAAGGTGCAGAAGATGCTTATCCAGCTGTGAAAACCAATTTTTCTCTGTTGTCCTGCTCAGTACCTCTAAGATTAGCTGCTTGGTTCTTCCATGGATTGTGTAGAAGTTTTTATACTCTGCCATCAGCGCAGGTGTACGGAGCTCTGGAGGGTGCTTTCCTTTTGTTTATGCCCTTGGTCTGCATAGTAGCTGCTGAAGGTCAGGAGAAAATGCCACCTCAAATACCCCAGATTCTTTCTGAGACCAATGCTTCGTTTTCTTCAATTCTCTAATAATTTGTCCAGCTGTGTGATCCTTTTTAGTTAGTATTCACTTCCTTTTATATACTGTGTATACTTTTCCTCAGATGCAGGGTCTCTGAGCCTTGCAATTTCTCTTTCAATCACTGCTTCGTGGGTGAAGCTGAAGCACCTGTTTCCTCACACCAGGGCGTTTCAAGATCCTCGGTAGCTGGAGCTACTCGCGTCATTGGTGCTGGTCGCTTCCTTTTTACCTGAAATGAACGTTCTACAGCGTTATCTGTTTGATCGTAGCTCTCTGTCTGTTTTGCATCGTTGTCTGCAGCGGCAAGCCCGCCTACAAAGCCAGAACATCCCACCTACCGCGTACCGCGCACTTCCCAGCACCTATCGGATACAACGCGAATGTTCCAACCACTGGGCCACCGCTGCGGTAGCATAACGGTTAGCACATCCACTCTAATACAGTGTTGTGCGTTTTTATCGTGAAGACTTTTAAAAATTTCCCTGCCTCAACCGCTGGTTCATTTGCCGTGAAACTGCACACAGAGCTTGCATATTATGGTAACTTTTGTATCGTAGCAAGTTTGACTATGGTACTTACTTAGTTGAGCCGTGCATGATGGGAAAACATAATCGTCTACGTAGAGATCGGCAACCAAAACCCGCAGACGACGCTTTTTCCCTGAAGGGTGGCAGTAGAGCCATCTGTTTTCGGCAGTGGAAAGCGTTACGACAAGGCCGCCGAAACTAGCGTTGCAAACAATATTCTTTGAAAGGTAAAGCCTCGTTAAATCAGCTGTTCTGATATTTTTTTCCCGCTCAGTTAGCCGAAAATGTTGTAAGCGCTTCAGTTGAAGCAGACGAAACGGCCGGAACGGCATATTCGAAGGGCCCGCGCTCCTTGCAACGCTCTCCTCGACGGTCTCGTCTCATAGAGCTACTACTACCAACTCGTCGTGACGCTTTCCGCTGCTGAAAACAGATGGCGCCACTGCCGCCTTTCAGTGAAAAAGCATGGTCTGCGGGTTCTGGTTGCCGGTCTCTACGTAGACGATTATATTTTTGCGTCATGACGGCTCAACCAAGTAAGTACCGTTGTCAAACTTGCCACGATACAAAAGTTACCATAATACGCAAGCTCTGCGTGCAGTTTCACCGCAAATGAGCCAGTGGTTGAGGCGGGGAAATTTTTGAAAATATTCACAATAAAAACGCACAATACTGTATATCAACTCTAATATGTATTCATTTCGTTGCGATCACAAAGCAGCCAGTGCTGGATTATTTTCTTTACAATCTGGTAACCGCGTTGCAATTCCTTTTGATATTTCATTGCCCCAGAGTCATTATAGTGCCTTTTCATGAAACGAAGTCTAAAGAGATGGTGCCATAGAGCACAGAACCTAGACGGTAACTGAGTGTTGAATGAGTCCGAAGTCTTGGGTTTGTATACCATGCTATTTCGATTAGCACTCGAAAACTCGTACTATTTCATACATTCCATTTCATTGTGGTGCATAAGTGAAAGCCGAGCAAGCGAGGGCTTGAAGAAACAACAAAAAACCTCTCGCGAGAGAAAGTCTAAATGTTCACAATTCCAATCAATAACACTTTTCACTGTACAGAGCGAAAAATGAGAAGCGCAATTAATGCACGACTCTCGCGTATTTACGCTGCCCGTCTTTCCGTTTGCATGACTTTATCGCGAACATCGGCACGAACAACTCTTCGCTCACTTAACGGCACTTGAAGATGACTTAAAAATGCACGAGACAAAGTAGGCACTGTCCCAGGTCGCAGCCGTGTAGTCTGGCCAGTTCGATGAAAACACTCCGGTGCAAAGTGTTCTGAACATAGGCGATCTCCTTTTTTAGGCTGCCAGCCTTTTACTTCAGACTGCTCGTTCCCAAAGGCATCATTCATGGGCATCATTAGGAAACCTGCCAATGATTTGCTGCTTTAAAAACCTTCCACATGCCGATTAGTAGTGCCAGCTGTCTACAAACAAAACGGACATCATGCCAACTACCAAGAGCAGCTCTCTCATACTTTTATACTCACCTGTGGAATGTGATTCGCGGTACCGAATTGACATGGTTTGTACACCCGTGCGGTACGCATGGTGCAACCATGCTTGTTGCATTAGCGTTTCACAGCGCTAGAGTTCATAAAGCCGTTGTTTTGTGGGTGATATCACGGCACTGCGTTGATTTTTTTTTTTTTTGCCCACCACAATATGGCGCCACCGGCTTCACTTCAACCGCGCAGTCTCCACTGCAGCAGTTTTTTTGTATCCTCCTCGTTCGGTACCCGGATTCGAACTCAAACGCAGCGGCCGCGTTTCGATGGAGGCGAAACGCAAAAAGGCGCCCGTGTACTGTACGATGTCAGTGCACTCTAAAGATCCCCAGGTGGTCGAAATTATTCCGGAGCCCTCCACTACGGCACCTCTTTCTTCCTTTCCTCCACGTAGGAAGGAAAACTCGAGAGGTCCTCGCTATCCGAGCTGCACGCTAGAAAATGTGCTGGAAGTCACGCGCTTTCGCAAGGGCTACTGGGAGTCCTTGGCCGCAGGCGCAGCCAACAGTACAAGGTTCTGGTGCACTTCGGTCAATAGTAACGCTGGGGCGTCGTCTGCTGTATTGTCTGTTGCGCATGCTCAAGCGCGCAGAGACGGCGGCCAAGTAAGGGGGACGCAGGAGGGGGGGGGGGAACTGGCTTAAAACGCGACGTAACCGCCTCTCCTGAGCTCTTTCCTTCCACCATGCTTTCTTCTTTCACTTCCCCCTTTATACCTTCCTTACGGCCCGGTTCGGGTGTCCACCGAGATACGTGGATCCAAACCATCTGCTCCAAGTCATCACGTACGCACACTCTGTTTCCTCCGGCGTAATCTAAAATCCTCAAAATCCTCATCACCTGAAGTTGACATTCACAATGTTCGTCCGTCCGAAGCTAGAATACGCGTCATCTGTCTGGCATCCTTCGCAGGCATATCTTACCCCCCCCCCCCCCCCCCCCCCCCCATTTCCTATTTAATGCCTTCAGGCCATTAAGGGACAAATGAAATGAAACCAGCTCCGACCGCGCGGGTCGCCATACATAAAAAAGCGGCAAAGAAAGCCGAGCGCGCTGTCGCTCGCGAAGGAAAAGTTAGGAAAGAAAAACAGTTGGTTTGGGACACTCCCCAAGACTAGAGTGCGGCGATCGGTATCTATGAGCCGTCCTAGAGTACGCTACGCCTTTCCGGCAGTACATCTCATGCTTACATCTATCTACTCTCGATGGCAATTGGCTGGGAATTTTTTTCTTTAACTGTCCAAGGCAAGGGGTGCGGCAAGCGAGTGAGCCAACGATCGGGTGAACGAAAAAGAGGACGCCTGGCTTGAGTTACTGCTTTGTTTTCAAGGCGCCGATTTTTACCGGCGTAACAGTTTCAAATAGCGCGCGCAAATGGGACGCTTAGCGAAAACTCGTCTCGTGTGAGTCTAGTGCTACTAGGGGACTTCATCTTCTCAAGGCGCGGGCCACTGTGTCCTCACCCATTTATCTTACACCGTGGTCGTAGCGAAAAGCGGTTTGGAGTTGTGAATGGATGGTGGTTAATAGGGAATTTTATCACAGCGCGATCCGGTATTCGGTTATGTCAGGCGCAAGCTCAAATATGGACCCAATGGGCCAGGTATGGTTTGACATCTGCCAAGGATCCCCGCGTAAGCGGGTCAAGGGAGCTGCAGTGGCTGAAGCCTTTCTTTCCGAAGTGTGGTCGACGTTATGTAAACAGAGTAGCTCCCCTCGTCTCAAGTTCTCTTCCCTCCACGCCCCTTCGCAACATCCATGTCTCCTCACCCCCCCCTAAAAAAAAACATCAATTGCCCCTCTGGAAACCAATGAGGTCCACCCATGTCTTTATAATCGTACTGTCAAAGCCGGAGACGACCTGTACGCATGAGGAATTCGAGCGGCACCTCTTGTGAAGTCAAAGCATGGATAGGTCAACAAGGATACGATGGTGGGCCGGCGACTCCTGGCATGCAGCGGCGGCATCCTTTTGCAAAACTCTACTGTCGAGCATTTCCTACTGTGACGACGGCATGCACGCTTCGTGCAGGGCATTCCTGCGACGGCTTCTCTCTCCCCACTACAAGAGAGGAGAGTACGTGGCTGGTAACGTACATCTCTAGATATGCGTCCGTGGGTAGTAAAGATGTTGCCCGCTGACCATTGGACGCGATTCAAATAGATTGCTCTAGTGAGGGATCTGGAGATTGAGGACCGCTGAAAGAGAGCTAGACGCTGCAGTGTGTGCCGTTGTGTTTCCCTGATGATCCTCTAAAAATTTAAAATAAACTTCACCTGCGCAGTCCTCCACGAAGCCCTTCGCTCCAGGCGACCCAAGGGCCAAACTTCTAACAGCACACTCTGTATACAGGTTGTCCCAGCTAAAATCGATAAAGATTAAAAAAACAAGCGTTCTTCCAAATTGAAATCAAATGAATGTTGTCTGGAGTTACGTAAAGTACTGGAAGGTGTTTTTTTTTTCGTTCCGTCTACTTTAATAATTAGTCAACATTTATGAATGAACTCGTTAAATATGGCTTTAAACGCTCAGATGTGGATTTGAAAGTTGTCGAGCGCCATGAAAATGTTCCCCACAGGTGCTTCCGACTAGGTAGCCTTAGCGTAGCCCTTTTGAAGTACGAAAACACTATTCCGATGGGTAAACCGCGAGCTAGTTCTTGCAGAGCTTGTGGGTTTGCGCCAAGTGAAGCTAGCAAAATAAAATAACTATCCGCGACTGGGATTCGAACCCGCAGCAGTTCTAACAGATCAGCTTCGCTGGCCACTGCACGAGAGCACTATATATGCTATCGCCGCATTTATTTCTTTATTGCTTGTTGCGGCAAGTACAGAAACACCCCAACCATGTGAAGCACTCTAACCCCAAACACCCCAACTTCGGCTGCGGCTATAGCCTTGTCGAAAGTCCAGAAGTTTTGACTATGCAATCGCCGCAGCCGAACACTCCTCGTGTTAAACTGGAAGACTCTCGCGATGTGCAGTGCACATCATCGTCTTATCAGCTTCCATCTGATGCGCGAAGACACAGGTAGAGAATTCTGTCTTCATCGTCGTCGTTATCGTTCATGCAATTCACCACCGCAGCGGTGGCCGTGGTTGAGCATCCGCCTCGCATGCGGGAGGTGCGGGGTTCGATCCCCAGTGCCGCCGGGTACCCACCGGTGATACAATGGGTACAAGCTTTCCCCTGGCCTGGTGCTCGGGTAGTAAGGGCTGAAATGCTTGGAAAAGGGTCAAAGACTCCGCCTTGAGTAATCGTAGGATAGGATAGGATACACTTTATTGCTCTAACGAGGTCTTTCGGTCAGACAGAGGTCTTCATCTTCAAGCAGATGTCTCCCTCCGTCTTGCATAGGTCGGCGCCCCTATTCCAGGGCACCGCCGAGTTTGGCCGCTCGCTGGGCAAGGATGACCAATCCTCATTGGAGTAATCGTAAAATACCTTGTGCCATGGCGCTCTTTGGCCATAGACGCCCTTGCGCCATAAGAAATCCATAATCGTCATCGTTCATGCAATTCTGTTTTTGCACGTTTATAGAATTTAGGCCAAAATTCTCTGTATTTTTTTTTGTTTTCGGCAGAAATGAAAACTCGCGAAATTAAAAAAAATGACGCGTGACAGCGTGCTCCGCACGCCCGAGTGCGCCTAAAGCACCTTGATAATTTCAAGGGGCTTTAAGTGCGCCGCGATTACAGCGCTCCCACCCACCACTCGGTAAAGCGCTGCCAGTTTCCCGCCTTTTGCACTGTCTACGACAGTGTTGATTGTTAATAGAAACACATTTAGCGCGGTTAGCTAGGAATTTTTTAACCCATTCCAGATTATTTGGGTACAAATTTAAAAGGGAAAGCTTTTAGTAATAGGCGCTGGTGTGGTGATACACTTTCAAATGCATTCGCGAAACCAAAAATAATGCATTGATTGGCAGGTTACGGTCAAGGTTAGCATGCACGTCGTAAGTGAAAGTTGACAATTGGGTTTCATGGGAGAACCCCCTATGAAACCTATGTTTAGCCGGATGAAGGAAGTTGATGGAATCTTGAAAGTTAATGACATGGGAATAGATGAAATGCTCCATGATTTTTTTACCATGGAACATGTCATCTACTCGAGCGATTGTATGTAGCGTGCACAATCCTTAGCTGATTTCCGGGCCGGAATGACCATCCCCACCTTCTAGTCGTCCGGCAGCGTTCTTGTTAAGAGCGAGCGCGAAAGCAATAATGACAGGTTTATGCGGATATTGTGGGGCTTTAGAACGCAGCTCTGAGGCGCCCATTCCTGCGTTCCGCGTCGTATAGTCGTCGGCGTAGTCGGCGTAACACGTCACGTGACAGGTGGCGTGTATAGGCGTGTGCAGGTGGCGTGTTTGCAGGCAGTAGCAGAGCGAAACGCCACCTGCCATGGCGAGAGCGGAGGAATGGACAACAGGGAGGTGGTGGTGGTGGTGGTGAAAACATTTATTAATGATAGAGAGAGGTGTTGGGGGTCGTGACCTGAAGGGTCACGCCCTTACAACCACTAGGTGGGATGCCTAGTCAGGCACCCCATTGGCGGTCGCCGCAGCCCGGGGGCCTCGAGGGTGCAGCAGCCGGACAGGGTCGCCTCCCAGTCCTCTCGGGTGGGGTTTGGTATAGGGGGTAGGGATGGGTTCTGCTGGCAGGCCCACACCATGTGGTAGGTGTCAGACACCTCCCCGCAGTGTGAGCACCGCCCGTCGAATTGAGGATTGAAATGCTTTAGAGTTGCCGGGCGCAGCATCGTGTTAGTGAGCAGGCGCAGGAGTACCCGCTCGTTGGCCTGCCCCAGCCCTTTGTACGGGGTGGGAAGAGTTTGGTGCTTGGATTTGTAATAATCGCATATTTCCTTAAAAGTGTAAACCGGATTGAAATCGGAGTCCTGGTCAGCGTTGGGTCCCGTGGGAAATTCCCGGAGAGAGAGCGCGCGGGCGGCGGCGTCATCTGCTCCGTTTCCGCGGAGGCCTTGGTGACCTGGAGCCCAAACGAGAGATTGGTGCGCAGGATCCGAGTCTCGGCTACAATTTTGGTAGATGCGATAAGCCAGGGGAGTAGCCCACCCTTGCTCGACGTTTCGACAAGCCCCTCGCGAGTCAGTGATTATGTATTTGGAGGAGGAGTCGGAGGCTGCCAGGGCGATGACAACCTATTCTGCGTGAACGGAAAGTAAGGCCGTCTACTGTTTCCTTCGTCGACGACCGCGGCCGTGTACCATCCCCTGGGGTCCGGGCCGGAGGCGTCCACGTAGAAGACTCCTGGTTTGCTCCCAAAATGGCGGTGCAAGGCTTCCGCCCGCGCCAGGCGCCTGCCATTATGGTCTTCTTTGGACATGTTGGTGGGGAGAGGCCGCACGTGGAGGGCTCGTCTCCAGTGTATGGGAAGGCGGCATCTCTCCTCTGTGAAGGGAGGTCATGGCTTCCACGGGAAGGTCCCGAAAGGGGGCTAGCAGCGCAACAGGCCACCTGCCAGCCGTGGTAGGTGACGTGTGACAAGCTGCGCTCAAATTACGTATTACTGACTATCGTAATCGTCTGTCCATTTTTCTTTCAATATTGGGTCCAGGTGTTGGGTGACATGGAGCAGTCAGTGAAGATTTGATATTCTGGAGCGGCTGAGCGATGCTTTGGGCGATCGTGTTCCTAGCGTGTGGACGTTTGTGAACCGAATGCTCTGGGATGGGTCGCCTGTACACAGTTAAAGACAGGGGTGGGGGTGGCACGTGTGTGTCGTGGAAGATGAATTGCGTGCGGCACAATACGTAGTTTGACCGCGTCAGAGACAATATTCCTGAAAACGTTGTCCTTGCACAGTGTACTCGCGACGTTCTGCTTGCGCGGCCATGGCGCGGAGTCTTCCGTAAGCTTGTCACTTGCTAAAAGTAGGCCCTGCGGTGGCGTGCCGTTTGTTTGGGTAGGCCCGCATTGGCAGTAGTTGCGTGTTGTAGAGAACCTGCAGGTAGGCGAGCTATCCTTTGGTGAGGTAAAAGTTTACGGCGCCGTATGTAAGTCTGGAGTTGAGGACAGACCTGCCTAGCGTGCGAATGACGCTCGCGCAGGCTCCTTCTCTTCGGCCGCCGATCCTACGGATCAGTTTGAGATGGGGCTCCCATAGACAGGAAATCTCCTTGCCCAGGCGTCAGCGTACCCCTTCGGGGTGAAATACGCTCCAGCCGCCGTTGTGAGAGACTGCCATCCGTGGGCTCAAGGAGTGGCTGGTCGGTTATGTGGAGCTTAACTTTGTTCTTCTTGTGGTTTGCCCCATACCAGAAGAACCTTTGTTTTCCTTGCAGCACCTTTGTTGGCAGAGAAAAGCAAAGGTGTGTATTTGTGTGAAACCTTACCCGAAGAACGAAATCCTTACTTCTGCAAACTATAATTGGGGTAAGAAAAACAATATCAGGTTTTTTTGGTGCTCAAATGGCAAAGTGCTTGCTCGCCGAGGGGAAGGTGACACTAATAAAATCCTTCGAGATGAAAGTAACCTTGTGGACTTGTAATGGTAAGCAGGTATCGTTTGTGACCGCTGCACACAAAGACACAACATTGGGATGGCTACGAACGCATATACTCTTCTGTGTGAAATTCGTAACATTGAGCTTTGAACTGGAAAACCCTTGTTTTTAGTTAAATGCTAATCAGTCAGGAATAAGTGCGATGAATTCTCTATCTTGTTAAGCAGCTTTGGTTTTTCTTTTGATGCAGTTATGACCTCGGAGACTTGTCTGACTGACAGCGATAACCTTGAATCGCCCTCGTTGTCAACAGTTTCTCTAAATCGAAAAAGCTCTCGTGGACGTCGGCAATCCATGCTTGTTGGTGCACACTTCCAGTGTGAAATTTTTCCCGAATTGTGTTACCTGCTGGATGATGTTGAAACTGTCTATTATATCTGGTAACACTTTAATGTCTGTGGTTTACAAGCCACCGCCTGGTAATTTCGGCTCATTTCTTGAAACCATGGAATCTTATTTAAGTCTTGCAGCGAGGAATAAGTACGATGTAATGAAAGGTGTCGACTTCAATATAGATATGTTATGTGCAACTGTGAGCAGTGGATATTTTGATGTTTTACTCAGATGTTATTGTGTTAAAAATATGATTACCAATGCAACCCTTAAAACCTCTCAAGCATGCATTGATCTATTCTCAACTAACATTGACTCTTCACTCATTCACTCAGGAGTTGCACGCTGCGACAACAGTGATCATATGGGTATTTATTTATTTTGCAAGAAGGAGATTCCGAAGCGTGACTTTCGTGAGAAAGTTATATTCCAATATGTAACAGAAGGTTCCCTAGAAAGATTTCGTTCAAATGTTCTAGGTGCTGACTGGTCAGAGATATATAGAGAAAGTTGTGCGGTGAGCACTTATGAGTTATTTTTTGGCAAGTTCATTCATATCTATAACATGCATTTTACTCCAAAGTTAAATAGGGTACCTAATAAGACCATAAGAAAGCCGTAGATATCGCGTAAAATTGTACACGCGTTTTAAAGAAAAGCACAAATTATATCAGCTATTTTTTGACACCAGAAATGTTCTTGTTTTTCAGCGCTTCAAGAAGTATTGTAATAAACTGAATTCCGACATACGACGGGCGAAAGACAGATATTACGAAACTTACTTTCAAAGTGCATCCCCAATCACCCTGATAAACTCTGGCGTAAGCTTCGGTCACTCGACTCTGGCGTCTCGCAGGTTAGAAGCCCCAGTAAGATAACTAACGATGACATAGAATATTCAGGTAATTATCTTGCAGAATAATTTACCATTTAACACGTTTTTTACCTACTCATCGAATTTTACCCACTCATCAGCCCATTCATCTCACCTAGCAATTAAGAGCCCTTCATCTTTGTTTCTAGAGCCTGTCTCTACGCATGAAATTTTTGTCAACGTTTAGAGACCTGAAGAACAGTACCTCGTGTGATGCGGGTAATATCCAGATACGTTCAGTTAAGCACGTCATCGACATTACTGCGGCGCCATTACAACACATAACCTATGTATCGAAACCGCCACTTCCTTCGAAAATGCAGGTTGCTAGAATAGCAGTCATATGCAATAAAGGAAATAGACTAATTTGGGAACTATCGACCAATCAGTATTTTGCCTGTCTTCTCATAAGGGTTAGAGAAACTGATTTTTAAACGAGTGGAAAGCTTTTTAAATAAATACAGTATAATCTCCGACTGCCAATATGGCTTCAGGAAAAACTGTTCAACAGAACTTGCTCTTCTACACCAGAAGGATTATAAAAGAACTTTAAAAATAGAAAACTTGTCTGGATTTTTTTTGTTGGATTATAGCAAAGCATTTGAATGCATAAACCATAGCATTGTGTTTCAAAAGCTTGAATGTTATGGAATAAGAGGAAGAACATTACTTTTTAATTAAATCCTATTTAGCAATCAGAAAACAATATGTCCAAATAAATGAATATAAGTCAGCTGCGCGAATAGTCTCCTGCGGGGTTCCCCACAGGAGTATCCTGGGACCATTGCTATTAATTCTATGCATTAATATTAGAAGTGTGGATTCCAGTGCTCGGTTCATACTTTACGCTGACGATACCAGTTTTTATCTGGCGATACTAGTAGCAATTTCATAAGCAGTGCGAGCATGCTCTTGGAGATAATACAAATATGGTCCGGTAAAAATCCTCTCTGTAAATATTGCAGAATCTAAGGCACTACTTTTTCACCCCAAAAATCGAAAAGTGCAGTGAACTCGAACCACTATTCTATAACAATGAACGGATTGAAATCGTAAGGCCATTTAGGTCGCTTGGCAGTCACTCAAAATATGTTGTGGGATGACCACATAACCTATGTAGCTTTAAAAGCATCCAGAGCCATAGGTTTGATGACGCGTTTCAGAAGTTGTCTCCTGAAAAAAGTAGAACTGTTGCTAATTATCATGCATTGTTTCGCCCACATTCAAGCTTCTGCCCATTAGTGTGGGGCACCGCTGCACACACAAATCTGGAAAAAACTCGCTGTTCTTGAAAAGCGGGCTCTCAGAATTGTTTATAACCCGCCGAATAGACATTCCACTAAGGACTGGTTTTCCAGGAATAAGCTTATCAACGTTTCCAGTCTTCAAGCTTATAGACTACTGTGCTCCTATAAGATAGAAAAGCGAAAATGCATAAGCAATATATCGATCTTAGCCCACATTCAGTTATTTCAATGTATATACCTATCCACACCGTTACGTCTACACTGGGTATTACCGCCCACGAGAGCAAACTATGGACGCCAAATGGGTGCATTTCAACTTCCACTACTGCTTAATCAACTAATTCATGCGAATATAAACATAGAGAGCATTAGCTTCTTTCTCCGCGAAACTTCCCTTTCTTGGTGTTTATTCATTATGCATGTGTAAACGTTCCCTTGTAGAATAAATTGTTTGCAAGCCTGGTTTTAGTTGCAGTTGTTGTTTTGATGCGCGTTTTCTTTTTCTCAGTGAACTGCCTTTCGTGCTTACGTTTATGTCAAGTTGATGTTTCTTTGCCTGTTTTTTTTCTCACTTATTTGTTTGCTA
Source organism: Amblyomma americanum (assembly GCF_052857255.1). Classification (NCBI taxonomy): domain Eukaryota; kingdom Metazoa; phylum Arthropoda; class Arachnida; order Ixodida; family Ixodidae; genus Amblyomma; species Amblyomma americanum. The sequence continues at coordinate 99,589,791 of NC_135497.1, read as the reverse complement.
TCGGGATAGAAGTGCCGTCGCATGCCACTGTTCACTGGCTGTAAAGGGGGTAGGAATTTGTTAAGCGTTAATCACTTTTATTACCACCCCCTCCTTCAATGTACGGTGATGTAAATAAATTATTATTATTATTATTATTATTATTATTATTATTATTATTATTATTATTATTATTATTATTATTATTATTATTATTATTATTATTTCACGACCTGTTATTAGTTTCCTTGCCATGTTTCTGCGTTAGTTGCCCTTTTTGTTCTTTTTTACAGCTTTTAGTGTTTGCTGTCCTCAATGGCTAATCATGATAATTGCATTGCTTGTCAAAAGCCTCTTCCTGCTGATGGAGAATTCATGTCTTGTGCGGACTGCCAATTTTCACATCATCTCGGACAGTCGTGCTCAGGTATAGCCACGAATACGTTTACTACCATGGGTCAATCCAAGAGAGAAGTTTGGGTTTGCAAAACTTGCCGAAATAACAAAAGGAGACTCAATAGTGCTCCTGAGTCTGCCGACGAAAACTGTGTGTCGGAGTCCTCTTTGTTGGACGAGCTTAGAGAAATCAGGAAAAGTCTGCAATCGCTGCCGGCTCTTCATAAGAAAGTTGATTCTTTCCTACTGATGCAGGAAGAATTAACGGCGGTCTCTAAATCAGTTCGGGAGCTCGAAGGATCTGTGTCGTTTCTAGCCGAGAAGTACGATTCCATTTTGAAACAGCAGCAGGATAGTGAATTACTTTAACTGTCTCAAGGTGCTGAACTGGAAGCTTTGAAAGGAACTGTGTCGACTCAGGCAGCTTTGATACAAAAACTAGAGGAAAATCAAAATGAAATCGAACAATACAGCAGAAGAATGAATCTTGAGATTCATGGTTTGCCTGAGAACAACAGTGAAAACTTAGCAGAAACACTCATGTAAATGACATCTAAACTGGAACTGGCGGGGTTTTCATCTGACGACATCGCGGCTGCCCATCGCTTGAAAGCCAAAATTGACGGTACATCAGTGGTCCCTGTGCGCTTCACTTCAGCAGCCTGGAAGCAAAAATGGTTTGACGCTCGTTGTAAGCTGAGACAGCTGCGTGAAGATAAATCCTTTCCAAAGATCTTTTTCAATGATAACTTGACTAATGCTTACCGTGACCTCTTCTGGAAAGCAAGGTCCAAGGCAAAGGCGGAGAGTCATCAGTTTTGTTGGGTGAAGGGAGGAAAAATCTTCATGAAAAAGAACGGAACAGCGTCTCTTGTTCGAATCGGTAAACAAGCAGACGTGGAAAACATTGTTTAACCACTATGCCGTTTTCGTTCGGCGAACTACCCGATTTTACTTCATTTAAAACAGATTTTGGGTACAACTTGGATCACTATTTCACGGTTGTGAGCGTAAACATTCCAAGTTTGCGCAAATATTGGGAAGAGTTTAAGTTTATAGCTGAATCTGCAGCTTGCTATGTTGACGTGTTTGCAGTAACTGAAATCAATGTTTCTACAGGCGTGCATTGATACATTTACTTTGCAGGGTTCTTCTGCCCATTCTGTTACACGAAACGGACGTCGTGGCGGTGGTATTGCTGTTTTTGTGAATGACAACTGTGCTGTTTCTCCTGTAGATGCATCTTTTGAGCATGCTGAGTGCCTAATGCTCAAAATCTGTAAAGAGTCATTTTCTGTGCACCTGCTCTCTCTTTATCGGCCGCCCTCCTCCAGCCTTTCACGATTTCTTATTGAGCTTGCAGAAACTTTGCTGCGTTGGAGTGCCGTGGATCAATTCTGTTTGACTGGTGACCTTAATATTAACAGTTTATGCCCTACGAAAGTATCGGTTTGTGATTACCTACCGAGGTTGTCTGCTTACGGTCTACAGAATGCATAATTGGAGCTCCCACTAGAGTGGAATTAGTTAATAACCAACTAGTGCAGTCGTGCCTAGATCACATAGCGGTCAGAGCTCCTGATTTCTGATTTCGGTCGTGTACGATTTTACAAAGGTTGGCCGACAACTATTTCGTAGCATGCCGTCTTGCTTTACGGAACGCGTCTGGAACCCCTAATACGGTAACTGCTTCTGTTCAACGCAAATCCCTTATTCCCATTGTCAATCAGTCCAAGTTTTATAATCTTACCGCTTCATTTGATTGGACATCGCTAACTAAGGAAGTTTCAGCGGGCAAGGTGTATGAAAAGTTTTGTATGCAGCTGAAAAATTTTGAATTACAGTGCACTCGGGTGGTAACTAAAACAGTCAGAATGGGTCACTGCTGCATGAGGCTGGACATTCTTAATGCAATTTCGTAGCGAGATAGTTTGTGGAAAAGGTGCAAAAGAAGTCCAAAAAACCTAGCTCTGCGTTTAGAATACAAGTCAGCAAGAAACAGAGTTGTCGCCCTTTTACGCGGCGCCAAGCGCCGTTACTTCTTTTATAAATTCCAGCAATCTTCAAATTATGTGAGCAAAACTTGGTCTTTGGTAAATTATATCAGAGGTATGAATTCTAATAAATGTTCTGTTTTCGATTCTTTTAGTCAGCCTCCGCCAGCAGTAGCTGATGCGTTCAACAAACACTTTGTAAAAGCGTCGCAAAGTGCGGTTCTCCATGGCAACTACTAGCTCTAGTTCGTTAATGCAGTCCGTACCTGCGTCCGCTTTTCTTCCTAGTATCTTGAGATGTGATCTGGAAGGGATTCTTTTCAGTTTCCGCCCTAACAAGCCTACTGGATATTATGGGATACCATTACACATCTTTCGCAGAAATTTTAATGCTCTGGAAGATATTCTCCTTTGCATACTGAATGGTTTTTTGGAGGGCTACGAAATTCCTGAACGCCTGAAAACTGCTGTTGTTTTACCCCTACACAAGTCAGGACATAAAGATAAGATTGAAAACTGTACCGGCCAATTTCGACCCTACCTGCAATTGCCCAGGTTTTGTAAAAATTTCTTTTTGGCACTATGTCTTCTTTTCTTAACAAATTTTCTGTCCTGAATGATCGCCAGTTTGGCTTTGTCTCTGGGCGCGGTACTGTTGCCCTTCTTGAGGAATTTTCGGATGAACTGTTTTCATCGTTTGATCAGAATCTTTTCACGTGTGCTCTCTTCTTAGATGTAGCGAACGCATTTGACTCCCTTAACCATCAAATCTTGTTAGGCAAGCTGTATTTGTCAGGATTCCGTGGGCCTTTTTACCACATTCTCGAAGACTACCTCAGCAATCGTTATCAAGTGGTCGCTACCGGGGATAAGGGCGTTTTCAGTTGTAAATTGCCGCTGAATGCGGGTGTACCTCAGGGGTCAATTTTATCTCCATTGTTGTTTAATATTTTTGTGAATGATTTCCCTTTGGCTATTTCCAATTGTTTAGTGTTCAATATGCTGATGACACAGCATTACTGGCAAAGCATATATCCTACAAATTGGCTTCTGATTTGTTGCAAAATGACATTTAAAATGCAATGTGCTGGTTTGCTGACAGTGGAATTGCTGTCAACGCCCAAAAAACACAACTCGTCTGTTTTCGTTCTCCACTAAAGACAACTGTTATTAACATTCCTATTTACTTGCATATTTCAAACTGTGTTTCTTGTAAATGTTCACCTATTGAATGTGTGGAATGTGTTGTATCCAGGAGTGTCTTTCGACAGTAGCTTAACCTGGCATTACCATTTATCTAATGTTTGTTGTAAATAGAGGTCAGTGGCATGATTGTTGTTTAATGTCAAAAGTTTTGTGCCTTTATCTGTAAGAAAAAAAAACGATTGTACATGCTTTGGCGTACAGTGTGTTAAGATACGGTATTACCATCTTTGCCTTTTTCTCGGATCGTTGGGTATGTAGGATCGACAGCATTTTAAAGAATATTCTTAAAAACATTGCGTACAACACACCCATTTTGTCAGCTGACGATATCTTCCGTGAACTAGGGCTCCGAAACTTCAAATCCTTATCCATTGATACTGTTGTCCTTAAGCACTATTGGTACAGTGAATCTGAACAGGAAACTACCCCGACGAGACAACTTAGAAAACATAACCGTTACATTGTTCCTCGGTGAAACACGAGGTATGGTGCGGCCAGGCGTTGCGCTTATGTTCCGGCTACCCTCAACAAACTGCCAGATGAAATAGTTAAGGTTAGCTCTAGAGGCAAACTGAGAGACTTTTAGAAGAATGAATGGAAAAATTAGTTTTAGGATTGAGTGCAATCTGTTTCGCCTTATTAGACTGCGCCTTTATGATCTTTTCAGTTGTGTTTCGAATGAACTTAATAATTTTCAGTGTGCTCTTTTTCATGTTTATTGTTATGTTGCTTTCTTCGTCTAGATAGGCATGAGTCATACTTTTCTGTCACTATGTATTTTTTTTTAGGCACGGTCCTACAAGCCATCTTAAGGCTTGGACCGGCCTGCCTCTCCTGTATTTGCTACTGACGGTGACAAAATAAGTTATTATTATTACATATATGTATTCCATGAGGAGTAATAAATATTTATTATTATTATTATTATTACTAAAATATCATGCCGATGCTGTCTAGTACTTGTTCAACAGTGTGTAGGGCTGCTTGCATCTCGGTTGCTGCGGTTTCTGTGCTGTCGTAGCCACCACACTCGACCCGTAAAGTAATACTGTCTGCATACATAGCCTGGTGACAACTTGTGCGTTCTTGAAGCTACCTACAGTGTGATTCAGGGAATACTTTAAGTAATTATCAAAAACAGTTTTTTTAGGTAAAAAAATATGGCTTTTTCAGCATAGTATTACCAGTCTTGGCGGGCACCAGAAAACCGGTGAATCGTCTTAAGTAGTAGGCTAGTGACTAATTTTTAATAATTAATTTTTAACTATTAGAGTTAGGCGTCTAGTTGCAATTAGATATTTGTAGCCGGTCGTTAGTAATAGCCATTTCAGTTTTTAGAATTTCGTAAACGCGATTATCCTTGGCGCCGTGGCTCGACAAAGTTTGGCTTTTTTGACTAGTTACGTTACGTTGCTTTGCCTGCATGCTTTTTGAAAGCGCATGTATTTGGACATCATGTAGCCAAATTTTGTCGAGCCACAGTGGCGAGGGCAATCGCGTTTTCGAAATTCTAAAACTGATATGGCTATTACCAACGACCGGCAACAAATCTCTAATTGCAACCGGCTGCCTAGCTGTGATAGTTAAAAGTTAATTATCAGAAATTAGTTAAGATATATAGATAAAGAGGAGGAGAGAAAGACAGGGATGTTAACCAGAAAGGGGTTCCGGTTGGCTACCCAGCACTGGGGAAGAGGAATTAGGGGACTAAAAGGAGAAAGAGAGAAGGGGAAAAAGGCATAACACACACACACACGCACAACGCTGTCACAATTTGTCACTCAATCCAGTCGCTCTCAAGTAGGCAAAGAGTGCCTTGTATGCCTTGAGGGCAGTCGACTGCTGTGAAATTAGTTAACCCGCTTACTAAAGACAATTCACCGGATTTCCTGTTTCCGCCAACGCTGGTAATGCTATGCCGAATAAGCCATATTTTTACCACGGAAAGTCTATTTTTGAAGATTACTTCGTCTTCCATGAAACATCCTGTATGCTCTTCATGATCAGATTAAGAGTGCGAGGGTGACAGTTGGATCCGTGCTCTGCCCGCTTATTGAGGTATGTGCGTGGGATGAGGTACGCATTTCTGACGTTCGATTTTCGAGGAGCTGCAGACGAACTTGTAAATACGGGTTCCAGGGTATGCTTGCAGCTCCTCGGGAATGGCTTGATGCGTGTTATAGAATGTCTTTTTGAGGTCGCAAGAAGGTTTGACCGCTCCGTGTGCATTTATGATCATGAACCATGAGATGCCGTCCCTACCCGGGTTGCTCTTGTCGTTCACCTGATGTAATGCTCACTCAGGTTCGGCGAGAGTGAATTCGGCCTGCTCCGGTTCACTGAGTAAGCATCTACGGGTAGACGCTTGTTTGCGTTGTCCAAGGGTAGCTCATTTATGCCGAGTTCACAGGCTTGTCAAAAGAAGTGAGCGGCGATATTCTCCTCGAGGGATGTTCTTGCCAAAAACGGTTTGTCCTGTCGAGGAGGGTTCCTTTTTCCTGCCGTTCGTGGCGTAGAAGGTATGCCACAGGGTGGACGCCGATGTGCTGGCGCAATGGTCTTCTCACTGAGAGGTGTGCAGTCTTGGCTTGCGTTCGGTGACTTCCTTGTATTTGGTTCGGATGATCTTAATATCGTTGTAGAGCTTGCCTTTTGTCGGTATTTAATAATAATAATTGGTTTTTGGGGGAAAGGAAATGGCGCAGTATCTGTCTCATATATCGCTGGACACCTGATCCGCGCCGTAAGGGAAGGGAATTCTGTTTCAGTTTTCCCAGCGCTCTCCGTAAGTTGAGAAGGTCGCGGTCTGGAGTGTGAGTCGTGTCCATCTCTACGCTTGAACGAAGCCATGCGCCAAGTTTGGTGCGGAGAGTGGGTCTGTGGTAGGTGGTGTCTGCCGGGGCCTATTCCAGTCAACCGCTTTGCTAATTCTGAGGATGGGTCGCTTCTTTATGAAGTGCTCCAAATTGGGAAGTACCCCATGTGTCTTGTCGAATGTCCACGAGGCGGTGGTGGCAAAAATGACTTGTTTGGTGGCGCAGGGGGGATCGGCTATGGTGTCTAGATTGGTCTTTGTGCGTGCCTATTCTGGTAGAGAGAGATATCGCTGATCAGGTCCGGGTCGCAGTCATCCGTGGCTTCCAGGAGTAGGGAGGCAAGGGATATGTGTCTGTATTGTAGGCCCAGTATACGAGTGGCGGGCGTTGAAGTCTCCTTCGATAAGAAGCTGGTTATTGGGTTATGTGCGTTGGAGCTTCCAGTGTCCGGTCGGATGTAAACGGAAACGCTGAGGATGCACTTGAGGCGGTCTGCTTTTGCGCACAGCCACAGCCTCGCTGGTGGCGTCTAATTAGTGGTCTCAGTTCTGCCCTTCGTGATTTCGACGGGGATCTTTTAGCGGCCCTGCCTGACGGCCACTTCCTTGACGAGCACAATTTCCGAAGGTGGTCCTCAGTGTACACTGTTATGGTGATCGAGTTAGCCCTAGTGCTCAAGTGTACCGTGAAAAATGCTCAGGACTTTCCACAGTCTGTCGTCTCGAGTGAGGCAGCCAGGGGCTTGCACGGGCAATCAGTGAAAATGCACTTCTGCGCCAGTTGAACCCATCTGCATTTTTTTTTCGTCGTTGTCATATTTGTTGTGCTTCTTCTGCGACGGAGCGCGGCACACGCTTGCTGCTTTTTCCTCAAGGTTGCGGCGTCGACGGAGCAGCTGCCGAACGTGTCCCCGGAAGCTCGGTCCCGCATCGCGGCCAGACGCGCCCGTAACCACGAGCTCATCGCCGAGATCAGCGCCACCCTGCTGCAAGTCGAAGCACTTCGCATGAAGCGAAGACTCCTCATGAAGCAGCACGAAGCTGCTGAATAGAGCGTGTGTACTTGCGTCGCGCTTCTGAGTTGCACAATAATTGGCCACAAGGTAGAGACTTCGCGCTACGTGTTTTCGGCGTCTTTACACTGTGTCCCTTTGTTGCGCGTCTCAGCAGCGCGATTTCTCATTGGTCGATATCAATTAGGCCGAATTCTTGAGTTGTTCAACAATAAACATTGGCTTCTTCGTAAGATTCGAAAGAAACATGCGTGTAGATTGCTTCAATCAATCAACCAATCAGTCAGTCAATCACTCATTCAATCAATCAATCAATCAATCAATCAATGCTTTTTTTTCGCCTCTGAGAGGAGCGGGGTTGCGGAGAAAAAGTCGCACGTTACAGCATGTTCCATCTTCACAATATCATTTACGAAATGAACCTTGAACAGAAAAATAAACATTCGGTAGCAGCAACAAGAGAAAAGGAAAAATTAGAGGAATACACGAGCACATTCTACAAGAAGCGGTGCATTTCAGTAAAAAGAAAAAAAAGGGCACCGATGGAAATATTGTCAGGTAAAAAAAGAACAGGAACAACAGGAAAAGTGCTCGCAAAGCCTAACCCCTCTCCCCGAACACAGGCACACGCACCACCACCACGACGACGACAAAAGCTTCATAGTTTACTCGGCACACCAAAAAAAAAATGCAGGTATGCAGGTATGCATTTATCTGTGCCCTATATAGGCATGTAGATATATTACCCAGTGCAGTATATTAATGCCTTGTAAGGAGCGTAAATGGCGTTTCGAGGATTTCCAACTGTACGTAATGACAAAGCCTGTTATACGTAGTGGCAGAGGCAGGGGCCTATTGGTTTACATTCTTTTTTGGCTGCCCCACCATACTTTTTGTACGTAATGACAAAACATTAAAAAAATATAGAGTACGTTCTCGACAAGTCATTTCATACGAGAGGAAAGTTTATATACCGGAGTGATACAGCAAGAGCTTTCCAAAATTCCTAAAACTATTGTGGTTGAAATAGGAGGAAAATCTTTAAATCTTTTCAGGAACACAATATCCCCAGGGGCGGACGTTATGTATATAGAATGTACACACATTAGCCTACTGATGAACTGATATTCAGTATTTAACATTTTACTTATCCATCTGCGGTGGAAAGGGCCAATGATGAGTTTGTAGCCACGCGCAAGAAGATGCCATATCAGTTTTTGAACCTAAGAAAAACTGCGCAAAGAAAACCGTTGATTTATTTCGCACAAAACCGTAAAGGCCGGAATACATGGAGCGTTTTTGAGGCGATTTTCGCCCGACGGCGCAGATTTGACGCCCGGCGTCAAGAAAAACGCCCGCCGCCGCCGATCAGGAACGGCTAGATTTTGACGCGGCGTGCGCGCGTCAGACGCTACCGGAAGTGCCTGCCGGACTCACTTCCGTCTGTATTCGGCGGCAGCGGCCAGCCGTCTCAGCGTCCCTTGAGCACTTCGCTCGCGTTATTCACCCTCCTCCTTTCTTAATTGCCAGATGGGGTGCACCTAGAATTTCCTCTTTATTTTCTGCTTGTCTTCTATGTCCCTCATCTTCATGAGCAATAATCTTTTCTTTAACAGCAGAAGACGCCGATGTGCCCCCATGGACACTGGCCTTGGTCACAAGAATAGAAGCGGCGTGTTCTCCCTCGCAGTTATCTCCCTGCTTGCCGTCCGCTCGAAGTAAATGAAAACTGTTTTCAAAACTGGTTTTCAGCAACGAGAGCCACAAGCAGTGCACAGAACGAAGCTCACATATAGTGTCTGCCCAATCCGCACCGCCATTTCAGTCGCACAGGGTCGCCAGACGAAACAGTTCTGGCCAACTCTCTCCGCTGAACATCCACAAAAATATCGAGACAATACTAAACATACCTGAAAATGTGTATAGACATAACTGTAGGATATTTATTGCCTAATTTAATAATTATAACACAAGCAAACAACATATAAGCATTGATCGTTCATTTAGTGGTGGCCAAAACATTTTTGCCTTGTCTGGCCACACTGCGGCGGCGTTCGCCGCTCGTACGCCTCATGTAGCCTGGCCAGCGTCCCTCCGGCGCGTTTTTTTGTCTACGCGCGATAATCGCAGGAGAAAAACGCCCCATGTAGCCCCCGCTTAACAGAACGCGCGGCGCGCCTTGGAAGCTCAGCGCAAACGCAACGTCCGCCGGTGACAAGCTGCAAAGACTACACCAGGTAGAACTTACTATTGAAGACGTCCGCAAAGCAACCATCTGAAACTTAACAAACAGTTAGAAAACGTGCGGGGAAAATCAGTTTTCAGCTAGTTAGCGTCTCAAAACGGTCATACGGCCCGTCTAATGTCCGGGCAGAAAGACGCCTCAGAATCCGTCTTGTAGGTGCCGTCAACAAACTTTCAAAAGTGGGATACAGAAGACCTCTACCAGACGCCGTAAAAAAGTTTAGAAATGAACAACAGCAAGACCTTTTCTTTTAAGAATGTAGGTAGTCTAGAAGACGTTTGCACTACATAGCACTCGTTTTATACGCGCGAAGTTTTTTTTTTTTTCAGCGAATGAAGAGCTCGAGCATTGCGGGTCCACATCGCACTGTGCGCTGCACAACAACCCTGCTGCACGCTGTAAGCTTTATGCTGGCGTCAACGGCTGCTTTTTCGCGTAAATGAAAAGGAACATTATCAAAACAATACTCTTTCTTATGACAAATAAAGATCGTATCCAAAACACATGGCACAAGCAGCATTGAGCTGGCTGCAGTAAATGGGGCAGAGCATAAAAAAAAGAGCGTACCTAAAAAAATCGTACCAGATTAATTGTACAGTAGAAATCAAAAGCAGCATTACGACTGTAAGGGATCGATGGATGCCCGCGGCGTTGCGAGGACCATCCGTCCTTTTGTCGCTGTCCGGGTGCCCCGAAGCGGCGATCTCCTCGTTGTGTGTGTCGGCAAGAAGCGCACAAGGCGAGTCACTCAGACATTGACCAGCCAAGGCCACGATGGGGACACGTTTTCCCGGAACCGCCCGAGGTCCCGTTTGCGGGAACGATGCGGGAGGCGCGGGTAGGGTCGCACGGTTTGCCAATTGTCCTCCACGGAGGGAGCGCTTCGCGCCAGAGGCGCCAAAAGCGGTGGGAGCCGTCCACCCCCTCCGACCACCCCCTCGTCCTGACATAGCAAACATAGTCTTGGTTGGAAGGTTGGTAGTCACTAAATAAAGACTTAGAGTACCGGCACTCTTTTCTCCTATTTTTCTGTGCCGCCGCCACGATCATTGTTTGCATCACGTGATATTTGTTTACACTGGGACGGTTCATGGGGGCTGCCATTTTGTGGCTTATGCGTTTTCAGTCGGGCAACTGTGGTAGTCCTAGTGCTGCGACGCTGCGAGTGCTGCCGTTGACCGACTCAGTGACCAGGGATTCCGCGCCTCGCAGCATTTTAGCTGCACAAGAGCATACGAGGATGCCGTTTTGCTGCGTTGTTGGCTGTTTCAACTCGCAGAATTATGGAAAACGCTTCATGCGCTTTCCTCCATGCCGTACGGCTACGATTCCCGCCGCAGCGCAGGGTGGCTAACAGCGTTGTTTACAAAATGGCCGGGCCAAAGTTAGCGGCGAGGTCGCCGAAGCGGCAATCTGGCAACAATGATAAACAACAAAATGGCCGCCCCTGCTTACCGCCGTGCTGCAGTGACGGTACTCTAAGTCTTTATTTAGTGACTCTAGGTAGAGCCTTTGAAGGGTGAACCACACCGAACAAGACTGCTCCAGGCGCTCGCTCTTGACTGGGAGCAATTAAGCGTGACGTACTGCAGGCAAGGACGCGGCAGGCTCTGTGGCTGCTCCAACGCCCGAGGACGTTGTATTTCAACAGCTCTCGGAAAACGGCCTCGCATAACAAACGCAGCCGAACAAAAGGGATGTCGCCGCACGTTCAATGACAGCAACGGCAGGGTTTGTGTCACTCCCCGGATTTCGGGGGACGCCTGTCAGCAGTCGGCGTGAAGACGAGTAGCATAGGAACGCGGTTCAGCGCTTCAGTTTGTTGGGAGCCGCCGGGATCACGAGTCTTAAGGAAGCCGGCGACACGTGTGTTGACCAGAGGCGCCATGAAATCAAGTATTCGGACAGCAACACGAACGTGACCGACAAACGACTCAGGGGCTTCGCCTTGTAAAGGAAGCCTGGGTACAACCGAGGCATGATATTGGCTAGCCATACAATAGCACACGTGCTCAGTAACCGCGTACATCACATACGTGGCGCACAGTAACGAAGTGATAACACGTGGGATAAACTTTGGCCCGATGCAACACTTCGCTTCCAACAAGGTCAGAATCTGTCATAGGTCAGACGGTCTGGCTTCCGCTTATCACGAGCGGTGCGCCAGTGTAGCACAGATGAGCCAGCATCGCTTTGATCCGACGTTGATGCACTTTGGGCTCGACGTGCGAGTGCAGAACCGTCACTTCGACACAGCACTGGCCGGTTTGAGGCAGGTGGAAGGAAACGTTCACTTTCGAGCGGGGAGCCTGCAAGTGGTAAAGGGACATCATTTTCTTTCACAACAGGAGGCTTTACACAAGAATGTCGCAAGTGGTCCCCATGCACAAACCGTGTCTGTCCAACCACAATGTAAGTCATTGCCGATTTCACATCCACGACCTTGCCTGGCCATCGTCAACTGGAGTGCGTTCAGGCAGGCTGTAGACGAGGCGGCCGCCTCAGGCGCCCCCTTTTTCACGAGTTTGGTCCGGAGCGCCCTCGCAGCCACCCGAAGAGCAGAAGTGAGGGCGGGGCAGCCCACACCTGACAACAAACTGCTCGAGCTGCGCGAAAAAAGGGATCGCGCCGAGCGAAGGGCGCGACGGACCGACAGGGCCGCCGACTGGACGGTCTACAACCGCCTGGACGCGGCAGCTCACCGCCACGCCAACAAACTATACCGTCGGCAGTGGGCTTCATTATGCCAAAGGATGGAGGAAGACGCCAGCTCGCGGAGGCTGTTTGAAACCTTGCGGCGCATCACGGAGCCACAGGCAAACCCGCAGCCGCTTGCTGCCCTGGCAGCATCCAGCGGGCTCAGCGACGAAGAGCTCGCGAACGGTTTGCCTACCGGTTCGCGCAGCCCAGCCCCGCAGGTGCAGCTAGCATGGCTGCACCCGAGAGCCCCAGAAGCGGTGCCACTCCCTCTCACGTCACCTCGAAAGGTCCCTGCGACGCACCTTTCACAGCGGCGGAACTGAACAACGCGCTGCAGCGCGTTGCCGCCGCCGATCGGCACCCGGACCGGACGGGGTGACATATCAGATGTTGCGAAACCTGGATGCGGAGCAACGACAGATCCTCATGCAGCAGATCAACCTGGTGTGGGAACGCGGGGAGCTACCGGAGGACTGGCGCACCGCGGTCGTCTGTCCTGCCCGGAAGCCAGGGCGCCCACCTACGGAGCTGAGCGGATACCAACCTGTGGCACTAACATCGGCGGAGGGTAAGCTCATGGAGCATATGGCGTTGCAGCGTTTGAACGAGCGAGCTGCGGATGCTGATTTGTTTGACGAGCGGCAGAAGGGTTTCCGTGGGATGCAATGCACGGCTGATTCGATTTCGGACGTTGTCACGGCGCTGGAGCACGCCAGGGCGGCAGGACAGGTAGCGCTGCTGCTGCTACTGGACGTCTCGAGCGCTTTTGACAACGTCCACCGTGCACCAATTCTCGCGGTGCTTGAGGGGGCCGACCGGTGTGAGCGGGCGCCTTTTGCAATATGTTCACCGCTTCCTGAACGGGCGCACCATGGATGCGCGTACGAGTAGGGGGCAAGTTCTCCGAGCCTCGTCCGGTGGAACTGGGCGTGCCGCTGGGCTCTATCTTATCCCCGTTTTTGTTTAACGTGGCCATGTCGGTGGTGCCGGCCGGCATCCCCACGAGCGGCTGACACGCACACGGACGACATTTCTCTGTGGTGCCGGGGACCACCGGGCGAGGCGCTCCGCGTGCGGGAGTGCCTTCAGGGAGCGCTGACAGCAATTGACGCCTGCTTGCACGGCTTAGGTCTGTCGCTAAGCGCGGACAAATCGGTAGCCATGGCTTGCGCTTCACGCTCGCGCGCGCGCCTTGCGCCACTGTCACTGGACGGGACTCCGATTCTTTGGAGTAAATCGGTGCGGTACCTTGAACTGGACATCGGCTGGCGCCTTTCCTTCCGCCCCGCGGCGACCAAGGTCTGTCTGCAGATGAAGAGGATCACCGCCGCCGTGCACAAGCTCACCGCTCGAGGCCAGGGCAAGCCGCGCTGCGACTGTGCAATGCCGCAGCATTGGGGGTGGCACTCTACGCGTTGCCGCTCGTCTCGGTGCGCAAGCCGTGTTGGAGGAAACTGGAGCTCCAGCACCGCAAGTCCCTGCGCGTGTGTCTCGGCCTGCCGAAGAACTCCCAGTGCGCCGCAACGCTGGCCGAGGCAGGAGCGTGGCTTCCCCAGTTCCAAGCAGCGCGCAGGGCGCTGCATCACATCGACCGGCTCCATCGCGCACCGGACGGCGGCTCGCTCCTCACGAATGGGTGCGGCGCTGCAGGAATACGAGCGCCTCACAGAAGCCCATCCCCCCCCCCCCCCCTACGGCCCCTGCCCGACGTGGCCTGCTGCCTCAGAGAGACAGCGAGAAATCGTCGGCATAGCGGGAAAGCGAAACACACCCCTGTGCGCTGTGCAGCAGCTGACCAGAGCCGTCATACACGAGGAGCTTCAGGACCATCTCCTCGTGTACACCGACGGCTCAGTGGTCCGCGACAGCCGCTCCATCGCAGCGGCGGCTACCATATACCCGCCCTGCGGCTGCACAGCCAGACACACACCACCTTCCTGGGCTCCTCCACCACGGCGGAGCTGATGGGGATCCAGCTGGGATTGGACCTGCTGCTCTCCATCGTCCCTCCGCCACCCAGGAGTGCTCTGCTGTGCGACTCCCGCGCCGCCCTCACCCGCCTGCAGTGCAACGGCCGTGGTACCCCACTAGTGCGCGACATTCGCGCAAGCATCGAGTGCCTAGCGCAGAAAGGATGCGTTGTGCGTGCACAGTGGGTGCCCGGCCACTGCGGCATCGCCGGCAACGAGGAAGCTGACGACCTCGCGACCACCGCACGCCAGCTACCGCCAAGTGATCTTCCCCTTGCGCTGGAGGACGTGCGTGCGGCCATTCACGAACATCTCCGAGGGCAGCACCCCGACCCACGCATCGTCGGAGGTGAGCGCATCGCCAGCATCAACGGCTGCCGCGCTCTTTCGCGGTCGCAACGCGCAATGATCCCTCGCGCGCGCATCGGCTGCGGGTGGCCCGGGGAACGACGGGTGCGTCAAGGACTCGCGACGAGTGATGTGTGTGATGGATGCGGTGCAGTGGAGACACTGGAGCACCTGCTCCTTCGCTGTGCCGCGTACGCCGATGCTCGTCGCGATATGCTCGTGGCTATACAGGGCGCTGGGCATACTCCCAGACTCGCTCAAGACGCTATTGTGGCCGCAGGGCAGTGCACGCACCCGTGAGCGAACTATGGTGAGCCTCTGTGCATTTCTCGAACAGACGGGCTTGACGTCCCGTCTGTTTTGAGCCAGGTAGTGATGTGCTGTGACCGAACGCTCCGCGTGCACTACCTTGGACGTTTAACAGCTGGGCGCCCCACCCCAGCTGTTGTGTGCAAAGTGTTGTGCGCGTGTGTTTTTATTTTATTTTTCCTTCTTGATTGTACACGCGCAGAACCTGGACAACTTTATTGTTACCATTTGTAAATAGTGTATATATGACTACTCCTATGCCCTTTCTTGCTGTCCCCTCACCTCTTTCATTCCTCTCTTCATACTGCCTGCTTTCCTTTATTTCCGCTGCCCCAGCTCAGGTGCCGCCGCCAAAGTGATGGCAGATACCGGGGTTAGCAAAACTCTTTTAAGTTCCTTTTTTATTATTTTTATCGATAAACACTTACGACTACTACTACCTTGCCTGGACGCCAATTCACCTGTTGCCCACGTACTGAACGTAAAAACACTATCCCCAACAGAAAATACTCTAGGTGAACTCGGATTGTTTGCTCTGCGTGCATTCCTGTCCGATTTGGTATCAGTTGCATCTTGCAGATTTGGTTTAAATAACGACAACCTTGTACGCAACTTCCTCCTGAAAAAGAGTTCACCTGGTGTTTGGCCGGTGAATGTATGCGGAGTTCTATATGCGAGTGGAAAATTATGGATTCTGTGCTGCAGTAACCAGACTCACACATAGACTTGATTCACAGAGACTAGAATAAGACAGGCGCAGGACAGACGCCAGTAACTAGGGGCTTGTTCAGAGAAGCGATAGCTGAGTCGCAATTCCAAGTCTCTCAACAAAACTTTTATTTCGCCGATCTTCTAGCAATTGCTTTAACAGCGACTGTTTGCAATGTTTGGACAGCCTGTTCTGCCGAACCGTTCAACTGAGGGTGGTAGGGCGGAGTAAGTGCGTGCTTAACCCCGTTTTCCAACAGAAAGTCCTCAAACGTTTTATTTCCAACCACCTGGAATAAGAAGCTACAGCTGAAAGAAACATCGTGGTTACAAATGTACAAATGTACCCTCTTCCAACTGCTTGTGCACCACTTCCAAGATGAAAGCGGTGCTAGTGGCCCCACAGATTTTGTGCTTTGACAAATTTCACACTGCTTCACAGTTTGTTCTAGGCAGTTCTCTATTTGTGGCCACCAAGCCATTGACCTTACGAGTGCTTTCATCTTTGTAATGACAATGTGTTGCTCAAGCAGCAAACACATGACTTCAATTTTTCCGCTGCTGGCCTACAAGCAGCAGCAACGTGC